>NW_028318918.1:0-197500 GCF_062004578.1 Staurois parvus
AAACACATACATCCCATAATAGTTTGCTCCCAAGCAAAACACACAATAGAACAATGGGATGCAACCACATTAAACAATCAACAACCCCCACCCCAATATTAGGACAGATCACCCTGTACCCGTAACAGGCACAGGGTGACTTACACATAATAGGGATATGGGGAGCTGAGACAGGGGTCTCCCCACCTCTCTAAAGTGAGCTGTGTTCCATGGGCCTCCCACCCAAAGTGACTGTGCTGGTAAAGTGGGATGTGCTGATAAAAACAAGTCCGATACATGGAGGCCCGAACCTCACAACTTGCAGGACTTAAAGGATCTGCTACTGACAGCTTGATGCCAGATACTACAGCATACCTCCAGAGTACTAGTGGCATCCATGCCTCGATGGGTCAGGGCTGTTTTGGTGGTAAGGGGGTCCTGCTCAGTTTTAGGCGGGTCATCATAAAGTTATGATCGATGTATGTGAATCAAATAATAAAGTCCATGGCACCAACCTGCCTGGAGTTTGCATGTTCTCCCTGTGCCTGCATGGTTTCCTCCAGGTACTCCAGTTTCCTCCACACTCCAAAGACATGCTGTTAGGTTAATTGGCTTCTGTCCCTAGTATGTGTATGTATGAATGTGAGTTAGGGACCTTAGATTGTACGCCCCTTGAGGGTTAGGGACCTTAGATTGTACGCCCCTTGAGGGTTAGGGACCTTAGATTGTACACCCCTTGAGGGTTAGGGACTGATGTGAATGTACAATATATATGTAAAGTGCTGTGTAAATTGATGGCGCTATATAAGGACCTTAAATACATAAATAAATAAAGGGGAACCAGCTGGAATAGCATTTATAGACAGAAGACGGGAAGAGACGAGGGCTCTACCAAGCAGTGGTGGAAAGTATGAAAGCAAAGGGTAAAGCCAACCCATGCTTTGCTCATTCCAGATAACCGAGTTACTTTTATGCCTTCTGCTTTTCTTCTCATTCCCTCCTTTTTCTGCCTGCTGAAAGTCGAAATTAGGCTTCCAGTAGATACTGTACGTCTTGCCCTGCATGCCTACCTGTATGTTCCTGGTCGCATAACAATGTTCCCACAGGGGTGATGATGCATAGCAATCCATGACTACCAGATCACAAAAAAGGTCCTTAGTGATTGGTTGGTGGGCACTTTGCTCCCCAAAGTGTATTTTAACAATTCCTTAAAATGAAAACTTTTAGTGAATATGAAGTTATGGGATCCTTTTCCCTCTCTCAGAGGTTGTGCAGGTGAAGTCATCCCAGTTACATCTCCAGGGAAGTGATATTCCTTCAGGTTAATGTAAATTGGTGGGGGCAGAGTTTTATGTACGGTTATTACATGCCATGATTGTACTCTACTTTGCAGATGATAGTCCTGACCTCCTTACCAGCAAAGGTGATTGATTTCCGTTTTCATTCTTTTCTAGGTATTATTAACCCAAAGAATCCTAAAGAACCAGCAAAAAGTTTCAGCTTTGATTATTCATACTGGTCTCACACTACGGTAAGTGTTCTGCAGCTTGTTCACACTAGACAGTATATATGACGGGTGCCTCGGACATCATGTTTGTAATTTGCAGGACCTCATCTCTGATGACGCAGCTAATGCTGCAAAATCAGTTCATTTTAGTGCCTCTTATAAATGAGTTCCACCCAATGCATCATGTGTAAGCCTTTAAGTGAACCTTTTGGCTTTGCTCATGCTGGACAACAAGTTCACTTAATTCCTTGGAAACCCCAGAAGCTCATAATTCTCCTTCCCTTCGCTCCCCCGCTGTTCTGTTTGGCTACCAGTTATGAACTTCCAGGTATAGGGAAACATATGACTTGCTTGTTTTCTTCCCATGTCACAGCACTGGTACTTGTTGATTTGCCCAGTGCTGTCACATGGGGGCAGTACGAGAATCCTCAACCCCACTGTAAGCTCTCACTTGTGATTCAAAGCTCACACATTGCCCCCAGTACTGAGCAGAACGATGGTGAACATGGAAGGAAGTATGGCACAGTTGTCTGTCTCTCTTTCTTTCTCCTTCTCTCTTTCTTTCTCTTCTTTCTCCTTCTCTCTCTTTCTTTCTCTCTCTTTCTCCTCTCTCTCTCTTCCCTCTCTATTCCTTCTCTCTCTTCCTTCTCTATTCCTTCTCTCTCTTCCTTCTCTATTCCTTCTCTCTCTTCCTTCTCTATTCTTCTCTCTCTCTCTCTTTCTCCTTTTTTGCTCTCTCTCTCTCTCTCTCTCTCTCTTTTTCTCCTACTCTCTCCTCTTTCTCCTTCTCTCTCCTCTTTCTCATTCTCTCTCCTCTTTCTCATTCTCTCTCCTCTTTCTCCTTCTCTCTCCTCTTTCTCCTTCTCTCTCTCTTTCTCTTTCCTTCTCTCTCCTCTTTCTCTTTCCTTCTCTCTCCTCTTTCTCTTTCCTTCTCTCTCCTCTTTCTCTTTCCTTCTCTCTCCTCTTTCTCTTTCCTTCTCTCTCCTCTTTCTCCTTCCTTCTCTCTCCTCTTTCTCCTTCCTTCTCTCTCCTCTTTCTCCTTCCTTCTCTCTCCTCTTTCTCCTTCCTTCTCTCTCCTCTTTCTCCTTCCTTCTCTCTCCTCTTTCTCCTTCCTTCTCTCTCCTCTTTCTCCTTCCTTCTCTCTCTCTCTCTCCTCTTTCTCCTTCCTTCTCTCTCTCTCTCCCCTCTTTCTCCTTCCTTCTCTCTCTCTCTCCCCTCTTTCTCCTTCCTTCTCTCTCTCTCTCCCCTCTTTCTCCTCTCTCTCTTTCTCTCTCCTTTTTCTCCTTTTCTCTCTCCTTTTTCTCCCTTTTCTCATTCTCTCTCCCTTTTCTCCCTTTTCTCATTCTCTCTCCTTTTTCTCCCTTTTCTCATTCTCTCTCCTTTTTCTCCTTCTCTCTCCTTCTCATTTTCTCTCTCCTCTTTTTCTCTCTCTTTCTCTTTCTCTTTCTCGCTCTCTCCTCCTCCTCCCTCCTCTCTCCTCCTCCCTCCTCTCTCCTCCTCCCTCCTCTCTCCTCCTCCCTCCTCTCTCCTCCTCCCTCCTCTCTCCTCCTCCCTCCTCTCTCCTCCTCCCTTCTCTCTCCTCCTCCTTCCTCTCTCCTCCTCCTTCCTCTCTCCTCCTCCTTCCTCTCTCCTCCTCCTTCCTCTCTCCTCCTCCTTTCTCCTCCACCCTCCTCTTCCTTTCTCCTCCTCCTTTCTCACCCTCTCTCCTCTTCCTTTCTCCTCCTCCTTTCTCACCCTCTCTCCTCCTCTCTCCTCTTCCCTCCCTCCCTCTCTCTCTCTCTCAAGGTAATAAAACCCTTCTGTATGCAACTCTCCCTCCCAGCACCCCCTTATACTTATCTGAGCCTGATCTCGATCCAATGCTGTGCATGAGAGCAGCTTTTCTTCCGAGTCTCTTCCTCCTCACAGGGCATATTGATAGCAGGGGGGCCATTGGTACCTGCTCCTTTCAATCAAATCCTATTACTAGGGAGCAGGTGGCAGGGCTGAGTGCCGCTGTCTGTGTCTATAGATGCAGGCAGTGCAGTTCAGGAACGAGCCCGCACTAATGCTTCTATAGGAAGCGGCTTCCTATGGGGGCACTCGCTGAAGAGGATGAGCCAGGAGCGCTGGCGGGGACCCCAGAACAGGAGGATTGGGGCTTCTCTGTGCAAAAACATTGCACAGAACAAGTGAGTATAACATTTATTATTTAAAAGAAAAAATGTTTAGAATCACTTTAAAGTCCTAATTGTTTAGGAATATACAGTATATGTCCAACGCATTTTGGAGGATGTGGCCCCTCTTCTTCCCCCATGATTAAGCTCCAAGGGGCAGAGGGAACAGCTGCTCTGTGCAATTCCATTGCACAGAACAGGAAAGTAAGACATACTTGTTTTTTTTTATTTACATTTTACCTTTAGAATCACCTAAAGTTGTCCACACTGTCATCATACTATGATAAAATCAGATGAGATTTTATTTATAACACAATAACTATACATTTCAATAAATGCTCTAAGCCAATATAATGCCTTTCTGTGATGTGATTGTGCAGTTCTACATACTGTTCTCTATGACGGTTTGAGTATTGTACAGTCAGAGTCTTTGTGTTGGGAAATCTTTCATACAACTATGTTGGAATTGTACAGCTTTGTTTAATGCTGTTTGGAATACTTCAGTTAAATTAAACAAACAAAAAAACTGGATTGAAAGTAGACATTGTAGTGTGTGTGGTTGTCTTTAGGCACTGAATATAAAATCTATAAGGCGGCATGCACACTAGCATTTTTTTCAAGCTCCTAAAAGCTGTTTTCAGCATTTTGTTCTGCTGCTAGAAGCTAAATAGTGGCTAAATGATGGCAAAGATCTTTGTGGCTATATGTGAGGAGGGCATTCTTCCAACTGACCTCCATAGTAAATAGTTTGTTTCCAACTGACAACCAATGTAAGCCACATGCTTCCCACTGAACTCTTAACTTAATTAGCATTCTTCCCATTGACCACCAATGTAAGGAGCATTCCTCCCACTGGCCGCCAATGTAAGGAGCATTCCTCCCAATGATCGCCAATGTAAGGAGCATTCCTCCCACTGATCGCCAATGTAAGGAGCATTCCTCCCACTGATCGCCAATGTAAGGAGCATTCCTCCCACTGATCGCCAATGTAAGGAGCATTCCTCCCACTGATCACCAATGTAAGGGGCATTCTCCCCACTGATCACCAATGTAAGGAGCATTCTTCCCACTGACCACCAATGTAAGAGGCATTCTTCCCACTGACCACCAATGTAAGGAGCATTCCTCCCAATGATCGCCAATGTAAGGAGCATTCTTCCCACTGATCGCCAATGTAAGGAGCATTCCTCCCACTGATCGCCAATGTAAGGAGCATTCCTCCCAATGATCGCCAATGTAAGGAGCATTCCTCCCACTGATCGCCAATGTAAGGAGCATTCCTCCCACTGATCACCAATGTAAGGAGCATTCCTCCCACTGATCGCCAATGTAAGGAGCATTCCTCCCACTGATCGCCAATGTAAGGAGCATTCCTCCCACTGATCGCCAATGTAAGGAGCATTCCTCCCACTGATCACCAATGTAAGGAGCATTCCTCCCACTGATCGCCAATGTAAGGAGCATTCCTCCCACTGATCGCCAATGTAAGGAGCATTCCTCCCACTGATCACCAATGTAAGGAGCATTCTTCCCACTGACCACCAATGTAAGAGGCATTCTTCCCACTGACCACCAATGTAAGGAGCATTCCTCCCACTGACCGCCAATGTAAGGAGCATTCCTCCCAATGATCGCCAATGTAAGGAGCATTCCTCCCACTGACCGCCAATGTAAGGAGCATTCCTCCCAATGATCGCCAATGTAAGGAGCATTCCTCCCACTGATCGCCAATGTAAGGAGCATTCCTCCCAATGATCGCCAATGTAAGGAGCATTCCTCCCAATGATCGCCAATGTAAGGAGCATTCCTCCCAATGATCGCCAATGTAAGGAGCATTCCTCCCAATGATCGCCAATGTAAGGAGCATTCCTCCCAATGATCGCCAATGTAAGGAGCATTCCTCCCACTGATCGCCAATGTAAGGAGCATTCCTCCCACTGATCGCCAATGTAAGGAGCATTCCTCCCACTGATCGCCAATGTAAGGGGCATTCTCCCCACTGATCACCAATGTAAGGAGCATTCTCCCCACTGATCACCAATGTAAGGGGCATTCTCCCCACTGATCACCAATGTAAGGGGCATTCTCCCCACTGATCACCAATGTAAGGAGCATTCTCCCCACTGATCACCAATGTAAGGAGCATTCTCCCCACTGATCACCAATGTAAGGAGCATTCCTCCTATTGACCCCCTCAATGTAAGCAGCATTCTTCCCACTGACAACCAATGCAAGGAGCATTCCTCCCAATGATCGCCAATGTAAGGAGCTTTCCTCCCACTGATCACCAATGTAAGGAGCATTCCTCCTATTGACCCCCTCAATGTAAGCAGCATTCTTCCCACTGACAACCAATGCAAGGAGCATTCCTCCCAATGATCGCCAATGCAAGGAGCATTCCTCCCAATGATCGCCAATGCAAGGAGCATTCCTCCCACTGATCACCAATGTAAGGAGCATTCCTCCCAATGATCGCCAATGCAAGGAGCATTCCTCCCACTGATCACCAATGTAAGGAGCATTCTCCCCACTGATCACCAATGTAAGGAGCTTTCCTCCCACTGATCACCAATGTAAGGAGCATTCCTCCCACTGATCACCAATGTAAGGAGCATTCCTCCCACTGATCGCCAATGTAAGGAGCATTCCTCCCACTGATCACCAATGTAAGGAGCATTCCTCCCTTACATTGTGTCCATGCACACTATTTTAGGCTAATAGCGTTTTTCAAGCTTCAGTTTTTAGGATCAGGAAAAAAAAATAGTTTTTGTAGCGTTTTTGGGAACATTTTTCCAGCAGAAGAAAACTAAACGCTATCAGCTTTTTTTTCCCCTACATGTACTGTAAACACGCTAATAAAATGCTAATGTTCATAAACGCTACTGGAAACTGTTATTACCAGCATTTTCTATCCAGCATTTTTTTTGTTTTTTGAGCTTAAAAAAAATGCTAGTGTGCTTGGAGCCTTACTGTTCTCAGCCGTATGCATTTGTAGAGTTTGCATTGCAATGTCCAATATTCGGGTGCTGTGGTCTGCCCTGCATTTGGCAATTCCAGTAAATTCAGAATGTGTAGCTATTAAAAACAAATACACAGAACCAGTGTGGCCATGTCCACCAAGTCTCACCTTTGTATCAAAACTTCATTTAAAATATCTTACCATCTCTCTATCTCAGCCTTTCTCAACCTATATAAAATGGAGAAACCCTTGACCTACCGGTTTTCGGGAACCCCTGCTTATAATCACTACATTTACAGCTCACAGTACATTAGTATTTAACAGTATGTTGAAATATGAGAATAAAGAGAAAGAAGAATGTGACCTACTTTGATTATTTGACACCCACTCTTTATAACACTTATTTTCAGTAACAGTTATAAAATGAAATAAGAAATAATAACGCAAAGAAAAGAAAAGGCAGAAAATGAAAATTACAATGTTCACTTACATTAGTGGTCGGGGTAGTGCCTCTTTACAGTGAAGAATGCTCCTTACATTGGTGGTCAGTGGGAAGAATGTTCATTACTCTGTGGTGTCAGTGGGAATTGTGCCCCTTACATTGGTGATCAGTGGGAAGAATGCTCCTCATGTTGTGGGGGTCTGTGAGAAGATTGTTCTTTACATTAGTGATCAGTGGTAAGAATGCTCCTTACATTGGCGATCATTGGCAGGAATGCTCCTTACATTGGCGATCATTGGGAGGAATGCTCCTTACATTGGCGATCATTGGGAGGAATGCTCCTTGCAATGGTTGTCATTGGGAAGAATGCTCCTTACATTGGCGATCATTGGAAGGAATGCTCCTTACATTGGCGATCAGTGGGAAGAATGCTCCTTACATTGGCGATCATTGGGAGGAATGCTCCTTACATTGGCGATCATTGGGAGGAATGCTCCTTACATTGGCGATCAGTGGGAGGAATGCTCCTTACATTGGCGATCAGTGGGAGGAATGCTCCTTACATTGGCGATCATTGGGAGGAATGCTCCTTACATTGGCGATCATTGGGAGGAATGCTCCTTACATTGGCGATCATTGGGAGGAATGCTCCTTACATTGGCGATCAGTGGGAGGAATGCTCCTTACATTGGCGATCATTGGGAGGAATGCTCCTTATATTGGCGATCAGTGGGAGGAATGCTCCTTGCATTGGTTGTCAGTGGGAGGAATGCTGCTTACATTGATGGGGTCAATAGGAGGAATGCTCCTTACATTGGTGGTCAGTTGGAGGAATGCTCCTACATTGGCGATCAGTGGGAAGAATGCTCCTGACATTGGTGATCAGTGGGAGGAATGCTCCTTACATTGGCGACCAGTGGGAGGAATTCTCCTTACATTGGCGATCAGTGGGAGGAATGCTCCTTACATTGGTGATCAGTGGGAGGAATGCTCCTTACATTGGTGATCATTGGGAGGAATGCTCCTTACATTGGCGATCAGTGGGAGGAATGCTCCTTACATTGGCGATCATTGGGAGGAATGCTCCTTACATTGGCGATCATTGGGAGGAATGCTCCTTATATTGGTGATCAGTGGGAGGAATGCTCCTGACATTGACGATCATTGGGAGGAATGCTCCTTACATTGGCGATCATTGGGAGGAATGCTCCTTGCATTGGTTGTCAGTGGGAAGAATGCTGCTTACATTGAGGGGGTCAATAGGAGGAATGCTCCTTACATTGGTGGTCAGTAGGAGGAATGCTCCTACATTGGTGGTCAGTAGGAGGAATGCTCCTTACATTGGTTGTCAATGGGAAGAATGCTCCTTAAGTTAAGAGTTCAGTGGGAAGCATGTGGCTTACATTGGTTGTCAGTTGGAAACAAACTATTTACTATGGAGGTCAGTTGGAAGAATGCCCTCCTCACATATAGGCACAAAGATCTTTGCCATCAGCAATTACTTATATGAAAGGCAAAAATTGCTTAAGGAACCCCTAGCAACCTCTGAAGGATCCATAGGGTTCCACAGAACTCTGATTGATTGGGAGAGACTGCTCTATACAGTTACATTGAAATGCTTATTAGATAGTGTGGTTGGATTGTGATAACTGCCCCTTATAACTCCATCCCAAATGGCAGCAAGACAATCGATGGCAGACTTTCATCAGCACAGGGTGGGAGATGCTTTTTTTCAGGTCCTCAAAAAAAATGAGCTCCAGTAACGTGAATAGTGCACAATTACGTGTGTTTGCCATGGGCTAGCATTCTTATTGTTTTTTGTTCCATTATCATAATTGTATTGATTGTATTGATTCCTGTGCTGGCAGAAACCTGCTTACATAAGATTTTGTTTCCACAGCCGGAAGATCCTTCCTTTGCATCCCAAAACCGCGTCTACAATGACATTGGAAAGGAAATGCTGGAACATGCCTTTGAGGGCTACAATGTTTGTATATTTGCTTATGGACAGACTGGTGCTGGCAAATCCTATACCATGATGGGCAAGCAGGAGGAGACCCAAGCTGGCATCATTCCCCAGGTATGGTTTTGTGGTCTGTGTATGGCAAAAAAAAAAAAAAATCAAAGTCAACCCCAAACTTTTTTCTTATTCCTGTTGAATAGAGTGAGGAATGGATAAAACTTCTGTTGGTTGTTTGTTTATTGCTGTTTGTGTCCTTATTGTTCTCAGTTAAGGGGGATATGATCTCCATGTATAATACATAAGGGGGGGGATATGATCTCCATGCATATCCCACCCTGTGCTGATCTCCATGTATAATACATAAGGGGGGGATATGATCAACATGTATAATACATAAGGGGGGATATGATCTCCATGTATAATACATAAGGGGGGATATGATCACCATGTATAATACATAAGGGGGGATATGATCTCCATGTATAATACATAAGGGGGGGATATGATCACCATGTATAATACATAAGGGGGGATATGATCTCCATGTATAATGCATAAGGGGGATATGATCTCCATGTATAATACATAAGGGGGATATGATCTCCATGTATAATACATAAGGGGGGATATGATCTCCATGTATAATACATAAGGGGGATATGATCTCCATGTATAATACATAAGGGGGGATATGATCTCCATGTATAATACATAAGGGGGATATGATCTCCATGTATAATACATAAGGGGGGGATATGATCTCCATGTATAATACATAAGGGGGATATGATCTCCATGTATAATACATAAGGGGGGGATATGATCACCATGTATAATACATAAGGGGGGGATATGATCACCATGTATAATACATAAGGGGGGATATGATCACCATGTATAATACATAAGGGGGGATATGATCACCATGTATAATACATAAGGGGGGATATGATCACCATGTATAATACATAAGGGGGGATATGATCACCATGTATAATACATAAGGGGGGATATGATCTCCATGTATAATACATAAGGGGGGGATATGATCACCATGTATAATACATAAGGGGGATATGATCACCATGTATAATACATAAGGGGGGATATGATCACCATGTATAATACATAAGGGGGGATATGATCACCATGTATAATACATAAGGGGGGATATGATCTCTATGTATAATACATAAGGGGGGGGAGATATGATCACCATGTATAATACATAAGGAGGGATATGATCTCCATGTATAATACATAAGGGGGGGGATATGATCTCCATGTATAATACATAAGGGGGGATATGATCTCCGTGTATAATACATAAGGGGGGGATATGATCTCCGTGTATAATACATAAGGGGGATATGATCTCCGTGTATAATACATAAGGGGGATATGATCTCCATGTATAATACATAAGGGGGGGATATGATCTCCATGTATAATACATAAGGGGGATATGATCTCCATTTATAAATACATCAGTGGTTCATATAGTGAACTCGGTGAGTTATTCACCCTGAGGTCATCACAGAGGACAAGGGGGCGCTCTTTACATCTGGAGGAATGTAATCTCCAAACACGGAAAGGTTTCTTCACAGTGAGAGCTGTGAGAATGTGGAATAGACTCCCTCAAGAGTTGGTTGTGGCCAGCTCAGTGGATTGCTGTAGGAAAGTCCTGGATTCTTTCTTGGATACACAGAATATAACTGGATATACCATTTATAGGTAAAGTTGATCCAGGGAATATCCGATTCCCTCTCGGGGGATCAGGAAGGAATTTGTTTCCCTGCAGGAGCAAATTGGATCGTGCTTTGCTGGTTTTTTTGCCTTCCTCTGGATCAACTGTGGGTGTAGGATTATAACTTTTTTTTTTTTAATGGTTGAACTGGATGGACTTTTGTCTTTTTTCAGCCAGACTACCTATGTAACTATGTAACTCCTGTCTCAGTGACACTCTGTGTGTCAGTGTTGTCACTGGGAAAGAAATTGAAGGGAAGCTCCTTTAGCAAGGACACAGATCGCAATAAAAACCTTACAGGGGTTCTAACACTTCCTCCCTCTGTCCAAAAGAAAAGAAAAATCAAAGAAATGCCTGTTTCTCCCACTTCATGCTTTTGGTTCCTTCCACTGGTTCATCACTACAATACACACGAACAGACTGAACGAACCACAGCATGCAGCGGGGGGGGAGCAGGCATTTGACACACCCGGAAGTGTCACATACCTTTAGCAGCAAGAGATCAGCAACATGGCTGTGTTTCAACACACGAGCCTTTGGAAAGGTAAGTACATAGTATCTTCTTTTACAGGTTGCCATTATTGTACTTTCAATCCTGAAGTGAAAGGATCACTTTAATGCATTATTTGTACCTGTTGCCCCCACAAAGAGAGCAATCATTTGTATACTTGGCCAACAACAGAATGTTACCTTATTAGTGGATTAGGAATTGTTGATGGTGTGTCACCGTGATATCACTGCTTGTTATATTTACTGGATACGTCCTGTGAAAGGCGTCATGCAGCTGCAAAGTGGCTAATTATTTTGGGTGGCTTATAAATTCTAAGGGCCCATTCACTTTGTTGTGCTGCGTTAGCACATGCATTTTGCTTTAAGGCATCCTGTTCGTTTTTCAAAGGAACAATTTTTATCATTTTTTTTTTCTCAATTATAAAAACATGAACCAATAAAGATCAATTGTATTTCAATGCAATTTCTACAGGTTGTCTAGGAAAATACAGCGTAAGGAAGGTAAGTATACAAATACATAAGAGTTTCCCCTAGTTGGGGGATGCAGTAGGTTTGCTAAGCGAATCCCATTGACATACCTGTAATGCATTAAAAAAAAAAAAAGTATGGCAGGAGAAGGGGCATTAAACCTGAATAAGTAGTGAATAAACACAGTGGCTAAATGGTTAGCATTGCCGCCTGGCAGTACTCGGATCGCTGGTTCGAATCCCAACCACGGCACCACCTGCCTGGAGTTTGCATGTTCTCCCTGTGCTTTTGTGGGTTTCCTCTGGGTACTCCGGTTTCCTCCCACCCAGGTAGGTTATCCCTTTGAGGACCGTAAGATTTTGGAACGCCAAAAGAATCAATTTTTTTGTTTTTAAAGTTCGTACACTTCAGTTGCTGTAACTAAGCCATTTCATGAAATAATTGGCAAAAAGCTAGATCCATTTGTTGTTTGTTGATAAGAACTAATATTTTGACTCAAACCAAAAAAAAAAAGTTTTAAGTTCTTAATCAGATGATACAGGCATTTAAAAACATGGGACAAATACGTCCCTTGGTCCTCAAAGGGTTAATTGGCTCCTATCTAAATTGTCCCTAGTATGTGTATGTATGAATGTAGGTTAGAAACCTTAGATTGTACGCCCCTTGAGGATTAGGGACTGATGTGAATGTACAATATACAGTAATACCTCGGTTTACGTATTTAATCAGTTCTGCAGGACATTTCGTATAGCGAAAAATTTGAAAACCGAAACACCGTTTCCCATAGGAATGCATTGAAAACCAATTAATCCATTCCGAAGGTCAGAACAGTTGCTAAATGGTTAGCACTTCCACCTGGCAGTACTAGGGTCGTTGGTTTCGAATCCCAACCACGGCACCTCCTGCCTGGAGTTTGCATGTTCTCCCTGTGCCTGCGTGGGTTTCCTCCGGGTACTCCGGTTTCCTCCCACACTCCAAAGACATGCTGGTAGGTTAATTGGATCCTGTCTAAATAGGCCCTTGTATATGAATGTGAGTTAGGGACCTTAGATTGTACACCCCTTGAGGGTTAGGGACCTTAGATTGTAACCCCCTTGAGGGTTAGGGACCTTAGATTGTAACCCCCTTGAGGGTTAGGGACTGATGTGAATGTACAATATATATATATATATAAAGTGCTGCATAAATTGACGGCGCTATATAAGTACCTGAAATAAATAAATAAAATACCGCATGAGTAATTTTATTAACTCATGCGGTATTTTAGTAGTGACAACCGTGTGTTAATGTTTCAGCTGTCAGCTAGCTTCCCCACTGACAGCTGAATGTAAAAGAATTGCCAGCAATTAAAATATATAAATAAATAAAAGTAAGAAGAAAAGTAGGAAGGGGAGAGAAAGCAAGGAAAAGCAGACGCTGGTCTCCCCATCCTCTGAACCGACCGCTCTACGCCAGCATGACTACAGATTTTTTTCAGAGAGAGGATTATTGTTTTTGTTTTGCCTAGGGTGGATTCTCTTTGAGGTGCCATAGTTCCTACCTTGTTCTAGTGCTCAAGCAAGCCATGTATTTGTGCTGTAAGGTTTTCCATCAGTCTGACGTCCGTAATTCTGGCATGTAATGCTGGAAGGGTCAGGGGGCATCCTGTTCATTTTAATGGGCTGCCTAATGCTGTAAAAGAGTTGCATGTACTATTTTGTGTAATGCAGCACAGTACAGTGCGTTGGGATGATATCTAGTATGAATAGCACTGCATCACACTAATGCACTGACATAATACAGCATGCGATAAATAACTCGGCGTCATGAACACGCATGGCGCTTTGGGGCTTAGTCTCTCCCACCGACTCAAGCTGTGCAGAGCAAGGAAAAGGAAAGCATTCACATGACCTGCCGAACTGCTTTAAAAAATGTATTTCAGAGATAAATTCATATAAATTAATTGATAGAGGTTGGCCTTATCCTCATAGGGTAGCAATGTATGAGAGTATACAGCTGCTTTAATTTGATTTTATGTGATATTTCCTTCAATTCAGTGACAGTCTTTACATCCTTTGTGAGGAATTGTCTGCTTTGCCATTATCTGCTCTCAGCACTGTGAGCTCATCTGACTACAATCTGTACTGATTCCTCATTCAGCTGACTATGTGCTCTTCCTCCCCCAGCTGTGCGAGGACCTTTTCGAGAAAATCAATGACAATAATGACGATGAGGTGTCCTTCTCCGTAGAGGTGAGTCCTTCCTGTCTGTATATGGATAAGTTGTCCCAATTCTCAGACAAAGCTAACAAGATGTGACTGTGACGGTTTGCAGCACTGGATGTCAAAAGTGCACATTATGTATTGTATGAAAAGAAATTAAATAGGTTTATGATGTCCTCCCGCCTCCAGGACTTCTCCAGGGTGTCACCCATCCTCTGGAACTCCCTGCCCCAACCCATCAGATTATCACCTACTCTCCTCTCCTTTAGGCGCACCCTGAAAACCCATCTCTTCAGGGAAGCCTACCCCACCCCCTGCTAACTTGACAGACCTCCTCCACTCTTCCCACCACTCCATCCCCCACAGCTATCTCCTCCTGTACCACCATCCCCTCCCTCCTAGATTGTAAACTCGAAAGAGCAGGGCCCTCGATCCCCTCATGTTTTGCATTGTATTGGTATTGTTCTGTCACATGTTCTGTCCCCCTTTGTAATGTACAGCACTGAGCGAACTATTGGCGCTTTATAAATACTGTATAATAATAATAATGATGTATAGATTAGAAAATCCCAATCCCTCCACTGGCCTCCACCCCTCTCTGCCAATCCCTCCACTGGCCTCCACCCCTCTCTGCCAATCCCTCCACTGGCCTCCACCCCTCTCTGCCAATCCCTCCACTGGCTTCCACCCCTCTCTGCCAATCCCTCCACTGGCTTCCCATTGCCCAACGGATAAAATTCAAAACATTAACAATAACATATAAAGCCATTTATAACTCCGCCCCAAATTACATCACCGATCTTGTCTCCAAATATCACCCAAACCGTACTCTTGGCTCCTCGCACAACCTCCTGCTCTCTAGCTCCCTTGTCTCCTCCTCCCATGCTCGTCTCCAGGACTTCTCCAGAGCTCCCCCCATCCTCTGGAACTCTCTAACCCAATTTATCAGACTATCGCCTACTCTGCTCACTTTTAGGTGATCTCTGAAAACCTATTTCTTAAGGGAAGCCTATCCCGTCTTCAGCTAATAACGGAATCTTCTATTCCTCCTACCAGTCCATCCCCCACAGTCACTACCTTTTGTACCACTAGCCCCTCCCTCTTAGATTGTAAGCTCCAAGGATCAGGCTCTCCTAACCCTTTTGTATTGAACTGTATTGTTTCTGTATTGTTTCCTGTTATATTATAAAGTGCTGAGCAAACTGTTGACGCCATAAATCCTGTATAATAATAAAATATTGGCGTTGGGGGGGATGCAAAGTGGTTTGGCTTGTGTTTGTAGAGAGATCTTACCGCTCCAAGCCTCTAAAGGAATCCCTGGTCTCTGGAACGCTACCTGGTCTCCAGGTACTGACCAAACAGGGACCACCCATGCTCTATGGACTCATTAGGGAAGCAGGAAGTCATAGAGTGATAATGTTGGATTCCATCCAACTTTATTAACCACCGCCCGCCCGCCATATAGTACAGTGACGGGCACAAGGTGGTTCTCTTGTTCTGGGAGGACGTCCTCCCATTCTAACCACGCATGCTCGGCTCCGGGAACGCGCAGCGCGGCGATTGGTGGTGCGCTGTGTCTCTTGGACACAGCGGATCAACGGAAAGAGCCGAAGATGTCGGCTCGGTCATGTGATCAGCTGTGTCTGATCACATGTCAACAGGGACATGCAGGTTATCCACTTGCGCTTTCATTCATTTCAGTGGCCAGAATAAATGAATATTCTGGCCAATGAAATGAATGAATGCTAAAGTGCTTGACACACCTAAATACCCAGTGTGCATAGAGCTTAAGGCTTTGTTCACAATACAGTGGACAGCAGCCGGGCACTTTACCTGTCCTGCAGCTGTCCCCTCCTGACTGTGTTAGGGAACAGTGTGGTGTGCAATTCTGCTCATCACACAGATCCCCCCCCCCTTTCTTTTTGTTTTGGACAAACTTTATTAGAAGTTTACTCTTCATTCATGGTGCTGTAAAGCAGTGCGATGCGCTGTGCTGATGTACAGTGCCCTGTGATAAAATGCAGCATGTCTGCATTGTACTGCAGCATGCTGCAGCACTGCTTCCAATGGCATTGCAGTGTGAATGGGACACCCAGAAAACAATTGTTATTCATGTGTCCTTGCAGTGGCAGGCATTTACAATGCAGTAAAACGTCTGTCACTGCACAGTATGTGAAGTGTAAGCTGCATACCACAGAAAGTGGCCTCTGCATGATGTACAAATCTAGAGGGGAACTAACACAGGAAAATGTATAGCTTTAACCTCCCTGGTGGAGGTATTCCCAAGTGTAGCTCGGGGTAAAGTTTCAGTACCACAAGCGATAACCCCGAGCTACACTCGGGAATACCATGCAGCGCTGCTCTGCGAACCCTCGATCACTTACCTTGTCCTGCGCTCCCGCAATGTCCCTCCTGCAGTGTCCCCGGCAATGTAATCCGGCGGATACTGGCATCTGTCTTCTGGGTTCCATCCCCTGCGAGCGTCGGGACGTACGGGGGACGGAACGGCGGGAAATTTAAAAATGACAAAAAGTGACATTCACTAAAATCACATAGTATAACATTCCTGTATCAAACCATTTCACATACATTTTGTCCCGAGTGCTTTGTCCGGCGCCCTGCCTGCATTTTTACTGTTCTTATTGCCTGGAAACTGAGAAACGTCCATGGCGTCCAAAAAGCGTCCCTTTACGTCTAAAGCGGTTTTAGACCGGCTAGAGAACAGCGATAGTAAATCAGAACCACTTGCAGAATTGAGTGATAATGATTCGTGGGGGAAATTCCTCATCAGACACTGAAAACAATTCTGCGACTTTACTCAGTGATGTGCGAACTTGGCGCTTTATTTCACATTTCAGTGTTTTTGGTTTGATTATATTATTGAATTAAAATTATTATTATTATATTATTATTTTTTATGATTATTTATTAAATTATAATTTATGATTTCGTATTTCAAGTTTTATCATCCCCGGGATGTTTACTAGACTCTTGTTTGGACAGATTTCAGTTATTCCAAAGAATTACAGGCCTACAATATAAAACGCCAAATTTCCATGCAAAATAATGTACCGCTTTCAGCACCAAAAATCTGAAATAATCAGACCGCCAGGGAGGTTAAATAAGCTGAGAACAGGCATACCTGGAGGCTACACTATTCCTTCCTATGGTGCAATAATACTTGCAGAACCTATGTGTAAATGTAGCTGAAAGCCACACATTAAACTTAGCAAAAAAAGAAAATAGCAGTCACTCAATCAATTTAAAGTTTACACAAATGGGGGGGGAAATCATCCAGTGCACCAGTGAGGCCTTTGTGAACAGGCAGCTGCAGGACACATCATTGTCATCAACGACCAGTGACACCCTGATCTATGGGGATGGTTGACTCGCCTCATAGAAAAATTAAAGCTAATACTGTGGGTGGAGAGCCTCTTCCACTCACTCTGTAAAAAAATAAAAATTAGCAGCTATAAAATCTGCCACTTACCTGTCCCTGGATCCCGCGTTGCCCCCGCCGCAGCCCGTTTCACCGGCCGTCCTGTATTCCAGGCCCCGGCATCTTCAGTGTTAGCACCCGGCTGTGACAGCTTGCGGCTTCACAGCCGGGTGCTTACTTCGCATGCTCGAGTAGCGCTGCGCTTCCTGAATGGCCCCGTCGTCTTCTGAGACCTGTCACGTGTCCCACAAGATTTCGGGGAGGGAGGGGGGGAGGACAACTTCCGCTTCCAATCGCCTAGGCAATCGCAGCGGAAGTGGGAGCGGGTACCTGTCAAATTCGGGAACCCTTCCCCCCCACTCCCCAAAGGTGCCAATCCTTAATGGGAGCGGGGGACCAATCTTTAATCTCCTTGGCGGTATTCCCGAGTGTAGCTCGGGGTACAATTTCAGTACCAAGAGCGGTAACCCCGAGCTACACTCGGGCTTACCATGCGGCGTTGCTCAGGGAGTCCCTGCAGCGCTTACCTTGTCCTTTGCTCCCGCGATGTGTCCCCTGCAGCGTCCCCGGCCATCTTCTCCGGCCGATGCCGGCATCCGGTGTTCCGGTCCCTGTGACATCGGGACGTACGGGCGCCGGAACCGGCGGCAAATTTGAAATTTTTAAAAAATGTCATTTTTTTAAAAATTATTATTATATAGTAAAACATTGCTGTTTCAATGCAATTCACATACATTTTGTCCCGAGTGCTTTGTCCGGCGCCCTGCCTGCATTTTGACTGTTCTTTCTGCCTGGAAACTTAGAAACGTCCATAGCGTCCCTTTAGGTCAAAATTGGTTTTAGACCGGCTAGAGAACAGCGATAGTAAATCAGAACCACTTGCAGAATTGAGTGATAATGATTCGTGGGGGAAATTCCTCATCAGACACTGAAAACGATTCTGCGACTTTGCTCAGCGATGTGCGAACTTGGCGCTCTATTTCAAATTTCAATGTTTTTGGTTTGATTATATTATTGAATTAAATGTATTATTATTATTATTTTTTATGAGTATTTATTAGGTAAGTAATTACTAAGAATTGCAGGCCTACAATACATAACACCAAATTTCCATGCAAAAAAATGGTACCGCTTTTGATACAAAATTCCTGACATAATCGTACCACCAGGGAGGTTAAAGCAGAACTTCCCCTTTTGGGTGGAACTCCGCTTTAAACAGATATGTGAAATACAATGGACGAGTGAAAATTGTAATTCAATGTGACCGTTGTATTGGTGGCTGGTTTTAAAGCTGCGATTCTCATAAGAACCAGTCAGATTCCAATATTTGTCTTTTTGGTGAGCGGTTTTAAAGATGCAGTGCTCATAAGAACCAATCAGATTCCATCTTTGCTTTTTCTGATTCAATTTAGAAAGAACAAGTCTGGTTGGTAGCACTGGGCATTGTGGTAACTTTTTCGAATTAAGTCCAGGAGAAGACGTTTTACTTTAAAGAACAGCGTAGTTATATGGGCAGATTTTTCTTGACGTGGCTGCAAGTGCTAATAACACATCCTGGGATTTTTATTCTCTCCTTCTGTGTGTGGGCGCATCACCTCCTCAGCATGTTACAATTCAGACACTCGGACCCTAGGTTCACATCTGTGCGGGTGGTGCCGCTGCGGATCTGCACGAAAATCCGTGCAGCCGCACCACCCACACAAGGAATTGCGGACCCTCGGGCGGGTGCCATTACTTCTAATGCCACGCCGCCTGCACTGGAAAACACAACTGTAGTGGGAACCGAGGTTCCCATGCAGGCTGCGTTTTACAAAGAAGTGCAGGGACTTTTTTCCCTGCGTGTCACGGGTACGGGAGTCCATTCAAATGAATAGGCTCTCGTGCCAATGCAAAACACGGCCGCATAGATGTGAACCGGGGGTGAACCAGAAAGAGAAGGGCTCAGCTAAAAATGATGCAAAAGGAGCGGTTTTAATCTGCCTCGCAAACCGGGGGTGAACCAGAAAGAGGAGGGCTCAGCTAAAAATGATGCAAAAGGAGCCCCCGCAGGTCTGTTAGTTGTGAGGCCTCTTGCATACTCAGCAGCAGTGCATCACTCCCAACACATTAGCGCACCTCGGAGAGATATCCAGCCCCGCTGCAGGAAAACCTTCATTTAGGCTAGGTTTACGCAGCATTTTGCAGAAACGCACTACAGTCCATTTAACTTGATTTCCTATGGGACAGGTTCACATCTTCACGTTTTCACCCGGTGCGTTTTTTGGAAAGGGTCAGGGACTTTTTTAAATGCAAAAAGTTGCATTTTTGGTTCTATAGACTTCGATGGAGATGCTGCAGAAAAGCATGTAGTGCGTTTTTGGTGCATTTTGCGGTTTTAATCTGCCTCGCAACAAGAAAATTTAAAAAAACGCAGCAAAACGCACTTCAGAAACTGCTCAAACGCAAACTGCATAGGTGTGAACCTAGCCTAAGGGCTTGTCCCTGCATGGATAGGGCCCTAAACACTGGTACCATTCAGTACAGCTTTCAGGCCTATCCAGCCGCAGCCTGTCATAGACTTTGACAGGCTGCCTGTATGGATACTGTACCTGTCCCTCCTGGGTGAACTACTGCTGAATGCCCCAGTGCAAGGGGTCTTAGATGTGCTGTCCATCAGTATGATGCAGTGAAGGGAAGGGGAAACCTATAGGGGGTTATTTACTAAAATCGCACCGTGCAAAATCTGGTGCAGCTCTGCAAAGAAACCAATCAGCTTCCATGTTGTATTGTCGGAGCTTCATTGATCAAGCTGACGTTAGAAGCTGATTGGTTACTATGCACAGCTACACCAGATTCTGAGTGCTCCAGTTTTAGTAAATTTCCTCCATGGTTTGTAAGGGTGTCATGTCCTGAGCTGCAAATCAATCTTCCTTGACAAGGGAGAGGAGGTAAGAGCGTTCATTTGTTACATCACAGCAGACCTTGCGTTAAAATTACACGGTCTGCTTATTTATCTGGGCTCCCCTCCCCCATCCTATAACACGAGAAATAAAGGGAAATAAAAGCACCCATGGGGGGAAAAGGGTTAATTACCATAATGACCTAATCCTCACTTCCACCTGTGAGGGCGACGCAAGGGTGATGTCAGCGTACTTTGGGAGATATCTTGGGGAATGCTGAGTAGCTCAAATCTCACAAGAAGGCACTACTGGCACTTTATTGTCGCGTCGCCTTGCAGGATTTGGGCTACTCTACATTCACATATTGCCTGAAGGATGCTGACGTTACCCCCTGCAACACAGAAGTGGGGATGAGGGGGAGGAAAGTGTTTTTGATTAGCATTTTTTTATCCCCCGCAGGTGTTTTTTACTTTTATCTTGCAGCTTGCATAGTGTGCAAAATCCGCTTTAACCTCCTTGGCGGTATTCCCGAGTGTAGCTCGGGGTAAAATTTGAGTACCAAGAGCAGTAACCCCGAGCTACACTCAGGCTTACCATGCGGCGTTGCTCAGGGAGTCCCTGCAGCACTTACCTTGTCCTTCGCTCCCACGATGTGTCCCCTGCAGCGTCCCCGGCCATCTCCTCCGGCCGATGCCGGCATCCGGCTTCCGTGTTCCGGTCCCTGTGACGTCGGGATGTACGGGCGCCGGAACCGGTGGCAAATTTGAAATTTTTAAAAAATGTCATGTTTTTTAAAATTACTATTACATAGTAAAACATTGCTGTTTCAATGCATTTCACATACATATATATATTTGTCCCTACTGCTTTGTCCTGCGCCCTGCCTGCATTTTGACTGTTCTTTCTGCCTGGAAACTTAGAAAAGTCTATGGCATCCAAAAAGCTTCCCTTTACGTCAAAAGCGGTTTTAGACCGGCTAGAGAACAGCGATAGTAAATCTGAACCACTTGCAGAATTGAGTGATAATCATTTGTGGGGGAAATTCATCATCAGACACTGAAAACGATTTTGCGACTTTGCTCAGCGATGTGCGAATTTGCCTCTGTATTTCAAATTTCAGTGTTTTTGGTTTGATTATATTATTGAATTAAATTTATTATTATTATATTATTATTTTTTATGATTATTTATTAAATTATAATTTATGATTTCGTGTTTCAAATTTTATCATCCCCGGGATGTTTACTAGACTCTTGTTCGGACAGATTTCAGTGAGTTATTCCTAAAAATTACAGCCTACAATAAAAAACTACATATTTCCATGTGCCTTCAGCACAAAAATTCGGAAATAATCAGACCGCCGAGGAGGTTAAAGGATAAGCTCCCCATTTTGTGGCATGTTACACCCAGATTCAGGGTGTAACAATCAAAAACAATATGAAAGGACTGGCTCCCAATCCCCCGTTTTGATAGCTAGCAAAAGATCTTCAACCCTCCCACTAGCTGTCACAATTTAAAAAACAAAAACGTGGCCGTGCAGGGCTCCATCCTCGTGGCTGTGTCACTTATTCATAGTACACTGTAAATGGGAAAACTACAAGTCCTGAAAGCCTTTGCAGCTGTCAGCTTGTAGTTCTCACTGAAGTACCACGGCACTGTTGAGCGCTGTAGTAGTTATTATTATTATTATTACATGGAGTTTATATAGCGCCAAAGGGTTTGCTCAGCGCTGTACAATAGAGGGGGGGGGGGGCAATACATGGCACAATACAACAATTACAAACAACGTACGAGGGGTAAGAGGGCCCTGCTCTTTCGAGCTTACAATCTAGGAGGGAGGGGGTAGTGGTACAGTAGGAAGTGGCTGAGGGGAATGAAGGAGAATGGCTGTTAGGTGAGGGTGGGGTAGGCTTCCCTGAAGAGATGGGTTTTGAGGGAGCGCCTGAATGTGAGGAGGGAAGGCGACAGTCTGATGGATTGGGGCAGTGAGTTCCAGAGGATGGGGGAGGACCTGGAGAAGTCTTGCAGTAGTTCATTGATTCTTCCTGTCGGTGTGTATCTGCTTGCCTATACGAGGTACAAGCAAACAGATACACTGACAGGTCTGCAGGAGTCCTGCGTGGCACCAGTGATCTGCTGATTGCTGGTGCAATACTTTCCAGGCTCCCAAAACAAAAAAATAGTAAATGCACATTTTTTTACCTGCAAAAAAATGTGCATTTTTTTATTTTTTTTTTTAAAAAGTGAACTTGTCCTTTAAGTGATTCCATCAGCTCATTGACCCGCTTTTCACTTACACCAGAGTTCTTTTTTTTTCGGTTCCATTAGTAACATGGCAATTAGATCTGTTTGTTATGAACAATGTCCTCACCCTTTTATACCGTCATCATTAGAGATGAGCGAATTATTCAAAAATTCGATTCGGCTGATTCGCCGAATTCGCGGAATAAATTCGATTCGAGGCGAATATATTCGCTGCGAATTTAACTTATAAAAAGGGTGTTTCTAGGCTTCTATTAGTGCAGAACACTGTACCTTTAATTTAAATGCCCTTGGAGTCTGCTGGGGAAGAGAAATAATACTGTCAGTCAGTATGACATGCAGATGAGTGCCGTCGATCTTAGAATCACCGCACACTTCACTCATTTGGGCAGTCACGGGGCCAAAACCAGAGTGTGGAGCCACAGTGTGGCGGTGGAGGCAGCAGCAATGGGAGGCCATACAGCACCCTATGACAAAATGGAACCCACCAGCAGTGTGAGGAGACCTGAAAGTGGCACATGGCAGAGTGTGGCGATGGAGACAGCAGCAATGGGAGGCCGTACAGGGACCCATGACACACTCTGGACCTGGCAGCAGCATGAGGAGGCGGTACAGGGGCCCATGACAGATTACGGGCCTGGCAGCAGCAGTGGGCGGGCGGTGGATGCAGCAGTATTCGGAAGCCAAACACAGGCCTCGGTTAAAAAGCGGAAGCCGTCAGCAGCGTGAGCAGACGACAGAGACACATGGCGCAGGGTGGCGGTGGATGCAGCAGTATTCGGAAGCCAAACACAGGCCTCGGTTAAAAAGCGGAAGCCGTCAGCAGCGTGAGCAGACGACAGAGGCACATGGCGCAGGGTGGCGGTGGAGGCAGCAGCAATGGAAGGCCATACAGCACCCTATCACAAAATGGAACCCACCAACAGTGTAAGGAGACCTGAAAGTGGCACATGGCAGAGTCTGGCGATGAAGTCAGCAGCAATGGGAGGCCGTACAGGGACCCATGACACACTCTGGACCTGGCAGCAGCAAGAGGAGGCGGTACAGGGGCCCATGGCAGAGTGGCAAAGCGTAAGCAGCTTAAATTGAAGGCCATACAGAGGCCTATGTTAAAAATAATAACCTGTTTGGGGCATGATTCATGGCGGATTTAGTCAGTTGTGTCAGGAACTGGTGGTTTGAAATCCAGACTAATCCACGCCTGATTCATTTTCACAAACGTGAGTCTCTCCACACTTTGGGTGGACAGTCGTGTCCTCCGCGGAGTTACAATACCTCCTGCCGCACTAAACACGCGCTCCGATGCCACGCTACTGGCCGGGCATGACAGCCTTTCAAGGGCAAATTCAGCTAGTTGGGGCCAAAGGTCAAGTTTCGTTGCCCAGTAGTCAAGGGGATTGTCTACCTCGGTTGGCAGGGTGCTGTCCAAGTAGGCCCGAGCCTGTTGTTTGAGGTCCTGCTCCAGGTCCACCTGATGCTGCTGCTGCTGCGGCTGGTTAGTAGTTTCCTCACTGCGCTGGTGAAGAAAGCTACTCATCATCGACTGCAGACTGAGGCAGCCGCTGCTGGTGGAGCTGCCACTGCTCCTACCACCCCACCCCTCCCCTGCTGCCATGGCAGCGGAACGCGAGCGCACAGGGCCCACAGTGTCTGAGGATGGACGTTGGCGCAGAAAGGCAGAGACCAACTGACTACATAGGTGGTTTTTATAGTACTTTATTTTGGCCTCCCTCTCAGCAGGTGTGAAAAAGGCCACCATTTTTGAACGGTAGCGAGGGTCCAACAAGGTGGATAGCCAAAAGTCATCCCTCTGTCTGATGGTTATTATTCGGCTGTCGCTACGCAAGCAATCGAGCATGCTATGGGCCATTTGTGCCAAGGAATGCGAGGGACTCCCTGCCTCCATCTCCACAGCATACTGCCACGGTGCGTCTGGGTCCTCTGTCTCCTCCTCCTCCTCTACCAGATGCTCCTGCTCCTCCACTCCTGTCCGCTGAGTGGAAAAACCACCCATTTCACTCAATAATTCCTGAGCACCAATGTCCTCCTCTACCTCCTCCTCTTCTTCCTGTCCTGCCCCCACAGGGGTCATGTGGCGTTGAGATCTGTGCGCCACGTCTACCGCACCCTGACCAGCCATTGTTAACAGCATTTGTTCCAGGACGTGCAACAGAGGAATGACGTCGTTCATCCCATAGTCCTGCCGACTCACGAATAGCGTGGCCTCCTCAAAGGGCCTGAGCAAGCGGCAGGTGTCACGCATGAGCTGCCAATGGCTGACATCTAAGTTACACAGGGGAGTACCTTTATCCGCTTGTAACATCAGGAAATCGGTGATGGCCTTTCGCTGTTCGTAAAGGCGGTCTAACATATGTAGGGTTGAATTCCACCTTGTTGCAACGTCGCAGATCAGGCGATGCTGTGCAATTCCGTTCTGCCGCTGCAGCTCAAGGAGGGTGTGCTTTGCGGTGTAGGAATGGCTGAAATGCATGCAAAGTTTACGTGACATTTTAAGGATGTCTTGCAGTGGGATGGTGGATTTTAGGAACCGCTTGACAACCAGATTGAACACGTGAGCCATGCATGGCGCATGGCACAACCTTCCTTGACGCAGAGCAGACACCATGTTCTTTCCGTTGTCGGTCAACATGGTTCTGATTTTCAGTTTGCGTGGAGACAGCCATCTGTCGATTTCTCTGTTCATTACACTCAGAAGTTCCTCCCCTGTGTGACTACGTTCGCCAAGGCATACCAGGTGCAGCACAGCGTGACACCGTTGCGCCCTGCACATGTGATATGCCGGTCGGGTAATGGGACCACGTTCACCCAGTGGGCCGTAAATGACATGTACTGTCCCTGACCGTAGTTACAGCTCCACACGTCGGCGCTGCCGTGCTTTTTGGCAGAGACCGACATGCTCAAAGACTGGCCCACCATCTCTTCTACATGTGAATGCAGGGCTGGCACTGCCTTTTTGGCGAAGAAATGCCGGCTTGGCACTCTCCACCGCGGCTCGGCACAAGCCATCATTTCTCGGAAAGGTGCTGAGTCCACCACTTGGAAAGGGAGGGACTGCAGCACCAGCAACTTGGACAGGAGGACGTTCAGCTTCTGCACCGTCGGGTGCGTGCTCGCAAACTGTTGTCTCTTGGAAACGGATTCCAAGAAAGACTGCTGACGGAATCCGTGAAGAGGAGTAGCAGGAGAAGGAGCATCTGAACGAGCGGAAGATGCCAACGAGCGACAACTCCCCTCAGCAGAGGTGTTGGAGCCTTGACTGGCTGATAGAGGGCGATTGACGTCGGGTGACGGAGCAAGTAACGAAGCGGGTGATGGAGCGGGGGCTGGGGCAGGCAGAACCGCCGTATCTTTATCACGGTTTTCCCAGGCCACCGAATGGCGACGCTGCATATGCTGACGCAACGCTGTAGTCCCAACATGGGCCCCCTGGCCACGCTTGACTTTCTGGCCACATAGTCGACATACGGCTACGTTTACTTCCTCGGGCGGCTTGACGAAAAATTGCCACACCGCCGAGTAGGAAACTTTGCCCCCGCTACTCCTCACTGGCTGACTGCTACTTCCTCCGTGCACACCGGCACCACTACTGGCCGTGGTGGTAGGCTGCAGTGGAGCTGGTGCTCTACTCCGTGGCCGTTTGCCTCCACTGACACTGCTGCGACCCTGCTGCCTCCTGGGCAACCCACCGACTGTTTTGCTCGCTGCCAAGCTGGCACCCTCTTCTCCTGATGACGCGGAAGCAATAGCCTGATGACGACGAGGCTGCCAAGTGCGATCAGCCTCATCATCATCAATTAGGGTCTCCGCGTCACTACTAGCCCCCTCGGCTGCGTGTGGGTCAGGAGACAGACCTGTCTCTAGACCGGCTACCGAGCCACTCTCCTCGCGAGTACTTCTTCGCCTGGCTGCTGAAGAGGCGGATGTCTCCCCCCGTTCCTGACCGCCCTCTGTTAGCTCTTCCTCACTGTACAGTGGGGCTGAGCCCACAGCATGCGATACTTCGCTTGGTGAGGGAACACCAAAGGACAGGGGCAGGTAGAGGACACGTGATTTCAGTGGGCTTGCTCCCGGGCCATGCCAACTAACGGTTGTGTCTGACGTACCCACCGACCGTTGGCTGTAGGTGTCAGAGGTGACCTGGGAAGAGGAAGACGACCGAGTCAACCAATCGATGACGGCAGGGTTGTCGGTGGAGACACGACCGCTGGATGACACCGTGAGCACTGGCCTCTGGCTGCGACTAGTGCTGCCTCGACCCCTTCCTCTGCTGCCACATCTGCTCGCTCCTGAAACATTGCCTCCTCTGCCACTCCTCTGCGTGTTGTCTGACATACTCTTTAATTCAATAAGCACCCCAAACATAAAACAGGATTTAACTCTTTGAACGTACAATAGTGGTTGTGAAGCAGAAAGTAACGATTCTGTGTCCCTGAGTAACAATTCTGTGTCCCTGAGTAACGATTCTGTGTCCCTGAGTAACGATTCTGTGTCCCTGAGTAACGATTCTGTGTCCCTGAGTAACGATTCTGTGTCCCTGAGTAACGATTCTGTGTCCCTGAGTAACGATTCTGTGTCCCTGAGTAACGATTCTGTGTCTGTCCCTGAGTAACGATTCTGTGTCTGTCCCTGAGTAACGATTCTGTGTCTGTCCCTGAGTAACGATTCTGTGTCTGTCCCTGAGTAACGATTCTGTGTCTGTCCCTGAGTAACGATTCTGTGTCTGTCCCTGAGTAACGATTCTGTGTCTGTCCCTGAGTAACGATTCTGTGTCCCTGAGTAACGATTCTGTGTCCCTGAGTAACGATTCTGTGTCCCTGAGTAACGATTCTGTGTCCCTGAGTAACGATTCTGTGTCCCTGAGTAACGATTCTGTGGCCCTAAAGTCTCTGTGGCCCTAACTCTGTCCCTAATACAGACAGGTCTGTCTCTCTTGAATGACCGGAGGCTAATGGAGAATTCTAAGATGGCCGCGATTTATAGCTCCACCATTACACAGTGCTGGCTGGCTGCTGATTGGCTAATGCGATCACATGTCATGAATGAATGCATTATGGGTCAGCGCGCCTTGTCTGCGCGCCTTCCCAGAGATCCCCGCTCCGTCGCCACACGTCGCCGCCATTTTTGGGAAAATTCGATTCGTGCATCCGAAGTTTACTAATTTTCGGATTCGGCGCGAATCGAATTTTTCCTAATCTTCGAAACGAATTCCACTTCGCCAAGTTCGATTTGCTCATCTCTAGTCATCATGAATGAACGAGGAGGGCTTATGTAGGTTTCTGAAGACTCCAGGGCCCCCCAGTTGTCACAGTGACACTGCAATAGACAGTAGAGAGCTTGTTGATTTCAGACTGGGCCTCTTTGTTCAGCGGTGGAGAGTGCACCGTCAGCATTGTAAACATACATTATTTATGGGAATCGATTCCCTTTAAAATCAATATCAAGCTGAGAAGACTTCATCAAGATCACTGAAGGCATTTTGTGTTGTACAGCAAGCACAAATATTTCTACATCATCTCACATATTAAATATACAAAGACGTAGTTGTAGGGTGCAGAGTCCTCCCAGTAGCACAGAGCGTTTCATTAGATAGAGGGTACCCAAGGACATATCCTGGCTAGGACCCTATCTGCTTGGATCTTACAGGGGTTTGAGGCTGTGTGTGGATCCTCCAGCACCCCAGGTTATATCAGGACATGAGTGTCACCTTGTGCGTGGAGTTGAGTCCTCGCGTATGGTCTCTATGGTTACGCCCAATTTTTCTTTTAAGTGGATCAGAGAAAGAGGTCCTCCTCTGATGAAAAACAAAGGGACTCCATGGTGTGCAGCTGGTTGTTTTCCTTGACCTGCACAAAGTATGTCAGTAGATGAGTGTGAAGTTTGGGTGGAGCAGTGTCCTCGAGCAGCAGAGAGTATGTCTGGTGATGAAATGTGAGGTTGTGGTTGGAGCAAAGCCTTCCGACAACCAGGGGCAGACTGACAACTCATGGGGCCCCCGGGCAATAGGGGATCATGGGGCCCCTGTGTCCTTGCCCAAACTCAAAAAAGCCTATGAAAAAGGTACCAGGGGCATCTCATGGGGCCCCCTACTGACCCCGGGCCCTCGGGCAGTGCCCGAGTTTCCAAATGGTCAGTCCGCCACTGCCGACAACTTAAGGTATTTGTGAAAATGAGTGTGAATTTGCTTAGCGGAGCAGAGTCCTCCAGCAGCCCAGAAACATTTCAGTAGATGAGGGTAAATTTGTTGGTGGATCAGAGTCCTCCAGCAGCACAGAAGGATGCCAGTAGAAGTGTGAATTTATTGTTTGAGCGGAGTTCTCCAGCAGCACAGACACATCAGTAGATGAGTGTAAACGTTGTGGGTGGACAGAGTCCTTCAGCAGCACAGAAGCACATCAGTAGATGAATGTAAAGTTATGGATGGAGCAATGTCCACCAGCCCAGAAGCATGCCAGTAGATGTAAATTTGTTGGTTGGGCAGAGTTTTCCAGCAGCACAAAAGCATGTCTGTACCATAGTGTAAAGTTGTGGGTGGAGCAGAGCCCTCCAGCAGCACAGAAGCATGTCAGTAGATAGTTATGTGTGTTGCAGAGCCCTCCAGGAGCATAGAGGCACTTCAGTAGATGAGTGTGAAGTTATGGATGGAGCAGAGCCCTCCAGCAGCACAGAAGCATATCAGTAGATAGTTTTGGGTGTAGCAGAGCCCTCCAGCAGCACAGAAGCATATCAGTAGATAGTTTTGGGTGTAGCAGAGCCTTCCAGCAGCACAGAAGCATATCAGTAGATAGTTTTGGGTGTAGCAGAGCCTTCCATCAGCACAGGAGCATGTCAGTAGATAGTTGTGGGTGGAGCAGAGCCCTCCAGCAGCACAGCAGCATGTCAGTAGATAGTTTTGGGTGTAGCAGAGCCTTCCAGCTACATAGATGCACATCTATAGATGAGTGTAGAGTTGTGAGTGGAGCGGAGCCCTCCAGTAGCACAGAAGTATGTCTGTACATGACTGTAAAGTTGTGGGCGTAGCAGAGCCCTCCAGCTACATAGATGCACATCAATAGATAAGTGTAGAGTTGTGAGTGGAGCAGCGCCCTCCAGCAGCACAGGAGCATGTCAGTAGATAGTTGTGGGTGGAGCAGAGCCTTCCAGCTATATAGATGCATGTCAATAAATTATTGTACCATTATAGATGAAGCAGAGATCCCTCTAGCAGCACAGAGTATATCAGTGGATGAATATGAAGTTATGGGTGGAGCAGAGTCTTCCAGCTACATAGATGCATGTTCATACATGAGTGTAGAGTTGTGAGTGGAGCAGAGTCCTCCAGCAGCACTGAAGCATGTCAGTAGACAGTTATGGGTGAAGCAGAGTCCTCCAGCAGCACAGCAGCATGTCAGTAGACAGTTATGGGTGAAGCAGACCCCTCCCGCAGCACAGAGTATACCAGTGGATGAATATGAAGTTGCGGGTGGAGCAGACTGTTGCGGTTGCTCTTCCTGAACGTCATCGTTGTCAGATTTCTCTGCGTCAGCCCGCTCAGTATGTCCTTTTCATATGCAGTTTATCTCTCACAGAGGCCGGGCTGCCCGCTCTCCTGGCTATGATTATATCCATGATCTGAAGATCTGAACTCGCTGTGAATTATTCATAACTTCCTTTTCAAAGTTTAATGCGCCCATTTCTAATGTGAGCCGAGAGCCAAACGCCTTCCATCCGAGCCAGGGAAAAATGAAAAGTGAATTCTCCACAAAGCCGCCTTTTGAAACACTCGGAGCCCACCGGGCTCTTTAATCCGATTATAGGTTTTGGATATTAACTGCCACCGGCTGCTTGTATGAAGCCAGTTATTATGTGTGTCTGTGGCAGTGGAGAGGGGGGTCCCAACTAACACTGGGCAGCTCAACTACTGAGACGTAGAACACTGACATGTGCATTCACATCACTGAGAGCTCACGGCAGTGTAAGACCTCAACCTACAAGGTCACGCTTATGTTTTAGAAGTAGAACTGCGGTTTGTGTTCAATTTTTTTGTTGAATGGGAACGACACATATAATATTGATATTGTATGTGTCATTACCCTTCAGAGCATTTTGTAATTTATTGCCATTAAGGGCTCTAGCAAATGGCGCCCTGAGCCCATGCAAAATAAATTCCTGCGTATTTGTCTCACCCAGGAAACCCAGATGCTGCGTCCAGCCACCAGTGGACGTGAATGGTTGTGTGCGGCTGCTTCCAGCCGCCAGTAGACGTGAATAGTTGTGCGCGGCTGCTTCCAGCCGCCAGTAGACGTGAATGGTTGTGCGCGGCTGCGTCCAGCCGCCAGTAGACGTGAATGGCTGTCAGCGGCTGCGTCCAGCCGCCAGTAGACGTGAACGGTTGTGCGCGGCTGCGTCCAGCCGCCAGTAGACGTGAACGGTTGTGCGCGGCTGCGTCCAGCCGCCAGTAGACGTGAACGGTTGTGCGCGGCTGCGTCCAGCCGCCAGTAGACGTGAACGGTTGTGCGCGGCTGCGTCCAGCCGCCAGTAGACGTGAACGGTTGTGCGCGGCTGCGTCCAGCCGCCAGTAGATGTGAACGGTTGTGCGCGGCTGCGTCCAGCCGCCAGTAGACGTGAACGGTTGTGCGCGGCTGCGTCCAGCCGCCAGTAGACGTGAACGGTTGTGCGCGGCTGCGTCCAGCCGCCAGTAGACGTGAACGGTTGTGCGCGGCTGCGTCCAAATGCCAGTAGACGTGAACGGTTGTGCGCGGCTGCGTCCAAATGCCAGTAGACGTGAACGGTTGTGCGCGGCTGCGTCCAGCCGCCAGTAGACGTGAACGGTTGTGCGCGGCTGCGTCCAGCCGCCAGTAGACGTGAACGGTTGTGCGCGGCTGCGTCCAGCCGCCAGTAGACGTGAACGGTTGTGCGCGGCTGCGTCCAGCCGCCAGTAGACGTGAACGGTTGTGCGCGGCTGCGTCCAGCCGCCAGTAGACGTGAACGGTTGTGCGCGGCTGCGTCCAGCCGCCAGTAGACGTGAACGGTTGTGCGCGGCTGCGTCCAGCCGCCAGTAGACGTGAACGGTTGTGCGCGGCTGCGTCCAGCCGCCAGTAGACGTGAACGGTTGTGCGCGGCTGCGTCCAGCCGCCAGTAGACGTGAACGGTTGTGCGCGGCTGCGTCCAAATGCCAGTAGACGTGAACGTTTGTGCGCGGCTGCGTCCAAATGCCAGTAGACGTGAACGGTTGTGCGCGGCTGCGTCCAGCCGCCAGTAGAAGTGAAGGGTTGTGCGCGGCTGCGTCCAGCCGCCAGTAGACGTGAAGGGTTGTGCGCGGCTGCGTCCAGCCGCCAGTAGACGTGAAGGGTTGTGCGCGGCTGCGTCTAGCCGCCAGTAGACGTGAACGGTTGTGCGCGGCTGCGTCCAGCCGCCAGTAGACGTGAACGGTTGTGCGCGGCTGCGTCCAAATGCCAGTAGACGTGAACGGTTGTGCGCGGCTGCGTCCAAATGCCAGTAGACGTGAACGGTTGTGCGCGGCTGCGTCCAGCCGCCAGTAGAAGTGAAGGGTTGTGCGCGGCTGCGTCCAGCCGCCAGTAGACGTGAAGGGTTGTGCGCGGCTGCGTCCAGCCGCCAGTAGACGTGAAGGGTTGTGCGCGGCTGCGTCCAGCCGCCAGTAGACGTGAAGGGTTGTGCGCGGCTGCGTCCAGTCGCCAGTAGACGTGAAGGGTTGTGCGCGGCTGCGTCCAGCCGCCAGTAGACGTGAAGGGTTGTGCGCGGCTGCGTCCAGCCACGTCCAGCCGCCAGTAGACGTGAAGGGTTGTGCGCGGCTGCGTCCAGCCGCCAGTAGACGTGAAGGGTTGTGCGCGGCTGCGTCCTGCCACCAGTAGACGTGAAGGGTTGTGCGCAGCTGAGTCCAGCCCCCATTATACGCATAGACACTCGTATAGCTTATGGCCATATTCCAAGAATAGAAAAGTTTCTATTTTTTCAAATTCCCATACACTCTGCAAGTGTTTATATGTTTTCTTTGTGCCTCATTCACAAAAAAACACTGGTATGGCGTAGTGGGCAAAAATTCAGACATGCATGTTGCCACAGTGACACTTCAAAAAAGGTTTAAAAACAAAAGTAAACAGATGCGGTAAAATGTGCATTTTATTTTCCCCCTGCCAGACCTCACATAGACAATAGCCCGCTGTGTTTTACCAAGCAGTCTAGTATGATTGAGCCCTTAGAGGGAAAAACAAAAAAAATTATGCACGTATTTTTGCAAGAGAAAACTGAGCATTTATAATTTTTTTCACAGGCGCCTGCAGAGCACTATACCTGTGATCAGCGGATGAAGGGTGCAGTGTCAGGCTCCTGCAGACATTGCCTACAGCTCTGTGCCCCCTAGCTCTGTTCAGGCTGTCAGTTTCAGAGCTGTAGGAAGTGTGAATATCCTACCAGCATGCTAATCCGCTTACTTGCAGTTTTTTTAAATCCCAGTTGTGGACAGGACTTGTACTTTATGTATTTACAGATCCCTGTGAATGAATGAATGACGCAGCTGTGCGGGTGGAGCCCCAGACAGATACACTGATTTTAAATGTGACAGCCTCCCTCCTTGTCTGGGGCAGGGAGGGGGGCTGTGGCGGTGAGAGGCGGGTGATTAAGACCCATAATACGGGTGTAACATATGACATGTTCCTAAAGGTGAACCCGTCCATGAAGGGGCGCTTTCACACTGCCTACTGCAGTTTGACCGCAGCACAGGTGCAGTGCAGCGGGACCTGCAGTTTCCCATAGACACGGTTTCATTACATCCTGAATTTTCGGTGCATTTTCTGAAAGTGCACACAAAAGTCCTGCATGCTGCATCTTTGCACCAATGCATCAAAAATGTGGGGCATAATAAAAGTCCATGGGAAACTGCGGGTAACTCGCAGGAAAACTTTGGGTACACTGCTCTACACCTTTGCTGCAGCGTGAAAGAGCCCTAATGCAAGTGAAAAGATCATGGGTCTGTTGGCAGTTTAAACAGACGATGAACCTATGTTACGAGGGGACACCAAAAACAAAACCTGCCATGTTATTACTATTGAAAGACTACATCATGTCATCTTTTATTTCGCCCCCCACTACATATAAGTGATTCACAGGGCTTTTTGTTCTCAGAGAATAGGTGCAGGAACTTCCCCCTTGTCTTTGCCCCCTACTCACCTCTGAGCACCACTCCTTGATTTCACCCCTACTCACCTCCCAGTACCACCCCTTTTCAACCCCAAAACAACAATGGACCCCCACAACAAAATACTACCCCAGCAACCTTAGACCCCCTGCAACAACAACAGATTTCCCATTAATAGATCCTCCAGCAGCCAGCAAAAGAAGACGTCTGCCTCAACAGTAGCTCCCTCTCAGCAACAATTGACCCCCAGCAACATAAGACCCCCCCCCTTTCCCAGGAACAATATACCCTCATGCAAAAATAGATCCCCTCCAGTGACAATAGATCCTCAAGCAGCCAGCATCAAAAGACCCTGCAGCACCCCTTGCCATTACATAGGTTCAGTGCTGGAGGTGAAGAGCTCTGATGAAGAAGGGTCTCCCTTCGAAACGCGTCAGCCTCACTTTGAAAGTCTACCCTCGTGACTCGACTTACATTGGCTGTACACTCCCAAGTTCCTTTCAGGATCTGTAATGCTTGTTTTACATCCTTGTTTGTGAGTATATATATTTTATTTAATAAAATTATTATTATTATTATTATACAGTATTTATAAAGCGCCGATAGTTTGCTCAGCGCTGTACATTACAAAGGGGGACAGAACATGTGACAGAACAATACCAATACAATGCAAAACATGAGGGGATCGAGGGCCCTGCTCTTTCGAGCTCACAATCTAGGAGGGAGGGGATGGTGGTACAGGAGGAGACGGCTGTGGGGGATGGAGTGGTAGGAAGAGTGGAGGAGGTCGGCAAGTTAGCAGGGGGTGGGGTAGGCTTCCCTGAAGAGATGGGTTTTCAGGGTGCGCCTAAAGGAGAGGAGAGTAGGTGATAATCTGATGGGTTGGGGCAGGGAGTTCCAGAGGATGGGTGACACCCTGGAGAAGTCCTGGAGGCGGGCATGGGAGGAGGAGACCAGGGAACTAGAGAGAAGGAGGTCTTGTGAGGAGCGGAGTGTGCGTGTTGTGTGGTACTTGGATATTAGGTCAGTGATGTAGTTCGGGGCAGTATGGTGGACGGCTTTGTACGTCAGTGTTAGGATTTTGAACTTGATCCGTTGCACAATCGGAAGCCAGTGGAGGGATTGGCAGAGGGGGGTGGCGGAAACGGAGTGGTTGGAAAGGTGAATGAGTCTGGCAGCCGTATTCAAGATGGACTGAAGCGGGGATAGCCAGCGGCGAGGCAGGCCAGTGAGGAGGGAGTTGCAGTAGTCGAGTCGTGATATGATGAGGGAGTGGATGAGCTGTTTAGTGGTTTCTGGGGTTAGGAACGTGCGGATTTTGGCGATGTTGCGGAGATGGAGTCTGCACGAGTTTGTTAAAGATTGGACTTGGGGCTGGAAGGATAGGTTGGAGTCCAGAATGACACCAAGTACTCTGGCCTGCGGGGCGGGTTTGATGGTGGCGTTGTTACTGTCACCGAATTACTGAGGTAATGCGCAAGGTTGGTGCGCTCTTTTTTTTTTTCTTCACTTCACATTATCAGTCGGGCTTCCCCAGCCCTGTTGTAGAGCTGCACATCCTTCCATGCACTGGTGGAATTGTTTTGAGGTTCCTCGATTCCTTCATCTCTGATTTGAGTCCTACAGCATAGGAGATGTTATCATTATATCAGTGCTGGAGGTACCAGAATTGCGTTCCCCCGCGTTCCTGCTGAAAAAAAGCCCTGGTGCTTCAGTGTACTTGCTAAATTATCTCAAAATGAATCTTCTCTGCACTTTGACAACCAAAAAATATATATTTATATAAGGAGTTGCCCAGATTCCTCCTCTTCTCTCACTTTAAAATAGAACTGTAGACGAGGCGTTTTCTTTTTAGTCTCTGACGGAGTGGGGAAGGGTTATCCACTGGAGTACACCACCTTGCACATTGCTCACATTTTAATTCTTTTGTGCCACTTACAGGTTAGCTACATGGAAATTTACTGTGAGCGAGTCCGAGACCTGCTGAACCCCAAAAACAAAGGAAACCTTCGTGTCAGGGAGCACCCGCTGCTGGGGCCCTATGTGGAAGACCTGTCCAAGCTGGCTGTCACCTCATACACTGATATTGCCGACCTGATGGACGCAGGAAACAAGGCCAGGTGAATATAAAAGAGCATATATAGCCGCTTTTAAAGCTCAGTTCCACTCATCCTGTCAAAAAATAAAAGTCAGCAGCTACAAAAACTGTAGCTGCTGATTTTTAAAAAAACAGCCACTTACCTGTCCCTCGGTCCTGCGGTGTGTCCCCTGCAGCCCGTTTCACCTGTATTCCAGGAGGCCGGCATCTTTAGTGTGGGCCCCCGGCTGTGAGAGCTTGTGTCTTCACAGCCGGGTACCCACTGTGCATGCGTGAGCAGCGCTGCTCTTCATGAATGGTCCTGTAGTCTTCTGGGATCTGTCACGTGTCCCAAAAGACTACAGGAAAGGAGGGAGGACACCTAGGCGATCGGACCAGAAGTGGGAGCGGGTACCTGTCAAATTCGGGTACCCGCTTTCCCGCCCCCCCAAAGGTGGCAATCCTTAATGGGGAGCAGTCCTTAAAGCGGAACTTCCCCTTTTGGGTGGAGCTCCGCTTTCAGGGGAAAACTAAAACGCTTTCTGGTTTTCTGATGGTTCCAGCAGCCAGTTACATGCTGCTGATATGGGAGGACACATTGGTACAGGGCGGGGGGAAAGGATGCACGGCTAGAGGCTAACTTCGTGTTATGGGGGTTAATTTTAGTCGTAGATTAGGTGTTGGGATTAATATTAGTGCAGTCTCAGAATAGGGAATCATTTTTTTTTACTCTCCCAGCGCTGGAACTTCATGCTAACATCGTACAGTGCCAAGGTCTCAGAGCCAGAATACTATGTACTGGCATTAACATGTCACATCCGAGCAGATATAAACCAGAAGACAAAGATGCAGGCCTGGACTGGCATTGTGGAGACTGGTGAGAGCCAGAAAGTCAGAGGCATTTCATTGAATCCATCCTAGAAGCTCTAAAATGATCACCATTTGAGTGCTTCTCCTTCAGTCTGACCCAGCCTGAGCCTATAAATCTCTGGATAAAGTCCGGTATCTCTTCATAGGAACGTGCACTATTTTAAAATCATTCTGTCTCTACAGGACGGTAGCCGCCACTAACATGAATGAGACCAGCAGTCGCTCCCATGCAGTCTTTACCATTGTCTTTACCCAAAAGAGATTCGACGTAGAGACCAACCTCTCCACTGAGAAGGTAAGCAATACATGTCACAGCGATTTCAATTCTCCAGTAATTGTTTAAGGATGACCACATATCTTCTCACCCATCTTTCTTTGCAAGCCAGTGGCTCTCTAGGGCAGCCTTTCTCAACCTTTGTACCCTTGAGCAGGTGTGTTACACTCAATGTAATCGCAGGCCTCATCAGTACTATGGTTGCCCTTAAAGGGCTGGTTGTATCTGTACTAAACGTCCAAAGCACCCCCCCCCCCCCTCCTTACATCAGATGTCAAGAGCCCCCCACCCTCCCTTACTTTGTACTACTTCTGGGAAGAAGCTGGGGCGGAATTGGGAAGCAGAAAGTGCAAGGTCTGCAGGAGCAGAGGAGGGCTGGAGTCAGCTGAATTCTGAAAACAGGGGAGGCGGAGATGAGGGGGTGCTGCAGCTGCACAGAGAAATGCAGGATCTGTAGGAGGAGTTCTGCCCTCCTCTCTGCTGCCATCTGCTGAGATCGGGGAAGGGGGCAGAGACGAGCCTCTCCACAGCTGCACGGAGAAGAGCAGGAACTAGTGAAGGAGTTCTGTCCTTTCTGCTGAGACAAGGTGGGGGAGGAGATGAGGGGGTGCCGCAGCTGCAGGAGAGGTGCGAGTGCCACATGAAATGGCTTGGTGGGCCAGAAGATTCAGCCCGCTTGCCTTGTGTTTGACAAATGTGCCCTAGAGTAACCCTCAAAATAATTTTCAGGTCTCTGTGAAACCCTATTAAAATCAATTTATTGGGGTCAGTAGGAAAAATATGCCCCTACATTGGTGGTCAGAGGGAACAATGCCCCCCTTCCTTTGCAGTGGTGGTCAAAATGCCACCCTTACACACAGCTAAAAGGTTAATTTGTGTCATACAACTGACCCATCAAGTGTCATTGGCCCTGGATCTATGAAGGAACTATCAAAGGGGAGATCAATCAGCCACAGCCAGGGGCGAACTGACCATTTGGAAACTCAGGCACTGCCCGAGGTCAGTTGGGGGCCTCATGAGATGCCCCTGGTATCTTTTTCATAGGCTTTTTTGAGCTTGGGCAAGGACACAGGGGCCCCATGATCCCTATTGCCCAGGGGCCCCATGAGTTGTCAGTCCGCCCCTGACCACAGCTCAGCAAACCCCCTAGCAACCTCTGCTGGAACCCTAGGTTTCCATAGAACCACCCTAGTTGAGAATGGCTGCTCTAGGGTCACCTTAATTTTATAATTATATGCTGTAATTTGATTTATTTTATATTGTACTGCTAAGCCCCTGAGGAAGCGATCATTGTCGCGAAACATGTTGGGCCATTTTCCTGTGGTTTAATGTCCTCCTCCCCCCTATAGGATTCATCTGGTGGTTATTATGTTTCCTATCATTAAGGTGTTCCTTGTATAAGGTGGGCTGTGGGACATTGTCTGCAGGGACAGTACAGGTGAAACTCAAAAAATTAGAATATCGTGCAAAAGTTCATTTATTTCAGTAATGTAACTTAATAGGTGAAACTAATATATGAGATAGACTCATTACATGCAAAGCAAGATAGTTCAAGCCGTGATTTGTCATAATTGTGATGATTATGGCTTACAGCTCATGAAAACCCCAAATCCACAATCTCAGAAAATGAGAATATTCCATGCAATCAATAAAACAAGGATTGTACATAGAACAATATCGGACCTCTGAAAAGTAGAAGCATGCATATGTACTCAGTACTTAGTTTGGGCCCCTTTGCAGCAATTACTGCCTCAATGCGACGTGGCATGGAAGTTATCAGCCTGTGGCACTGCTGAGGTGTTATGGAAGACCAGGATGCTTCAATAGCGGCCTTCAGCTCTTCTGCATTGTTCGGTCTCATGTCTCTCATCTTTCTCTTGGAAATGCCCCATAGATTCTCTATAGGGTTCAGGTCAGGCGAGTTTGCTGGCCAATCAAGCACAGTAATCTCACGGTCCTTGAACCAGGTTTTGGTGCTTTTGGCAGTGTGGGCAGGTGCCAAGTCCTGCTGGAAAATGAAGTCAGCATCCCCATAAAGCTTGTCTGCGGAAGGAAGCATGAAGTGCTCCAAAATCTCCTGGCAGATGGCTGTGTTGACCCTGGACTTAATGAAGCACAGTGGACCAACACCAGCAGATGACATGGCTCCCCAAATCAACACAGATTGTGGAAACTTCACACTGGACTTCAAGCATCTTGCAGTGTGTGCCTCTCCATTCTTCCTCCATACTCGTGGTCCTTGTGCCTCTCCATTCTTCCTCCATACTCAGGGTCCTTGGTTTCCAAATGAGATGCAAAAGTTGCTCTCATCAGAAAAGAGGACTTTGGACCACTGAGCAACAGACCAGGTCTGTTTTTCTTTAGCCCAGGTAAGACGCTTCTGACGTTTGTTGTTCAGGAGCGGCTTGACAAGAGAAATACGACATTTGAAGCCCATGTCCAGGATCCATCTGTGTGTGGTGGCTCTTGATGCACTGACTCCAGCCTCAGTCCACTCCTTGTGAAAGTCCCCAACACTTTTGAATAGCGTTTTCCCGACAATCCTCTCCAGGCTGCGGTCATCCCTGCTGCTTGTGCACCTTTTTCTTCCACACTTTTCCCTTCCACATAACTTTCTATTAATGTGCTTTGATACAGCACTTTGGGAACATCCAACTTCTTTTGTAATTACCTTTTGAGGCTTTCCCTCCTTATGGAGGGTGTCAGTGATGGTGTCAGGTCAGCAGTCTTTCCCATGATTGTGATTCCTACTGAACCAGACTGAGAGACCATTTAAAGGCTCAGGAACCCTTTGCAGGTGTTATGGCTTAATTAGCTGATTAGAGTGGGACACTTTGAGCCGAGAATATTCCACCTTTTCACAATATTCTCATTTTCTGAGATTGTGGATTTGGGGTTTTCATGAGCTGTAAGCCATAATCATCACAATGATGACAAATCACGGCTTGTACTATCTTGTAATGAGTCTATCTCATATATTAGTTTCACCTTTTAAACTGTATTACTGAAATAAATGAACTTTTGCACGATTTTCTAATTTTTTTAGTTTCACCTGTATAACTATGATCTTTTAAACTGCAAAATGTTTTTTCATGACTTATTGTTATAATAAGGTACAAATGATTTTACTAATATGTGTTTGAAATTTCTGTGCCTCTAAAGTCCATTTGGAGCCTCTCCCCGCCCTTTTCCCTTTAATTGTTTGACTAGTATAATTAGGACGTGGTACCCAAATATTACTTCAGTTCTGGAAGTGATCTGGCACCCGGATACACTCCAACTTCCTTTTGCGTTCACCTTAATGAAAGGAATAAAGAGTATGCAAGGCTCCTGGTAGAAACAAAAATACATTTCCATGGCTTTTTCATCACAGCAAAATAATGCAAAGAGCTAGGTTACTTTTATTTGGCTCAATTCATAGATCCTTGTTTCTTGTCATTCTCCCTTTCTTCCCCTTTCATTGTGCTACATTCTATTCTTGCTGAAAGTGAACCAAGAGATTTGAGGATAGGGGAGTACACATACACACAGCAAAACAAGACAACGCTGAGTAAAGCACACATCACTGAAAGTAATGGGAGCCCTTTGAAGTTTCCTGGTTTAGATGATGTCTGTAAGCCTTTAAATAACCTGACATCACAAGTTTGTCATACCTGTACTCCGTGTATGTGTACATGATCTGCCTCCTGTATTAATAAAGCCGCTTCCTATTTCAGGTCAGTAAAATCAGTTTGGTAGATTTGGCTGGGAGTGAAAGAGCCGATTCCACAGGAGCAAAAGGAACGCGGCTAAAAGTGAGTACGAATGTTAACCTAGTCTGCGAGTGATAACATTTCTGCCGGTAGGCTCGGCTCACACGTTTACCTTGCCTGAACCCTTGCATTGGTGCGATGGGATGCTTTTCATTCTAAATGGCACCCCAATGCACCTTATTGATGGATGTGGTGAATTGCTGTGCTACACCGCCAGAAAAGATGCATGTTTCTTTTCTGGGTTGTTGAGGTGGATTGCCAGCCCATTCATTGGGAGTTGTCTGCAGTGCACTTTATTGCTCAAAAAAAATGCACATTATTGCGCTTGCGTTATTACAATGCACCTCAGCAAAAATATGTGAACCTAGCCTTAAACAGGCCATAGAATATGCAGCTTTCTTTCCTTCCACTATGGGTGGAAGGAAAGAAAATCACTTGATTCATTGAACAGGGACTGTGTTGATGGGGGAATCTCTCCCACAGAGCTATTGTGTTCTGCCTGCAGGGAGCCTTCCTGGCTGGTAAAACACAATCATTATTTCTAGTGGCTATAGCTGCCGACTGTAATCTCATGTAAAGAAAATCCAACAGGCTGGTTCTACCCAAGTTGACCGATGGATCAACTTTGGTACAACCAGCCTGCCCATAGATGGATGGAATCTCAGCTGGTCCCTGATGACCTGGTTATGATTTGATCCATCTATGACCGGTCTTTAGTGTTTCCAGAACTTTTCATCTGCATCCAAATTGGTACTTTTTTATTCTTGTAGATAAATTTTGTTGCAATATGCAGAGAAAACGAAGTATTTGTCATAGCCAGTGTTATCTTTGGATCCTTAGCGTCTACCCCATCACATCCTGGATGTATTAGCGTCTACCCCATCACATCATGGATGTATTAGCGTCTACCCCTTCACATCCTGGATGTATTAGCGTCTACCCCATCACTTCCTGGATGTATTAGCGTCTACCCCATCACTTCCTGGATGTATTAGCGTCTACCCCATCACTTCCTGGATGTATTAGCGTCTACCCCTTCACATCCCGGATGTATTAGCGTCTACCCCATCACATCCCGGATGTATTAGCGTCTACCCCATCACTTCCTGGATGTATTAGCGTCTACCCCATCACTTCCTGGATGTATTAGCGTCTACCCCATCACATCCCGGATGTATTAGCGTCTACCCCTTCACATCCTGGATGTATTAGCGTCTACCCCTTCACTTCCTGGATGTATTAGCGTCTACCCCTTCACATCCTGGATGTATTAGCGTCTACCCCTTCACATCCTGGATGTATTAGCGTCTACCCCTTCACATCCTGGATGTATTAGCGTCTACCCCTTCACATCCTGGATGTATTAGCGTCTACCCCATCACATCCTGGATGTATTAGCGTCTAACCCTTCACATCCTGGATGTATTAGCGTCTACCCCTTCACTTCCTGGATGTATTAGCGTCTACCCCTTCACATCCTGGATGTATTAGCGTCTACCCCTTCACTTCCTGGATGTATTAGCGTCTACCCCTTCACATCCTGGATGTATTAGCGTCTACCCCTTCACTTCCTGGATGTATTAGCGTCTACCCCATCACATCCTGGATGTATTAGCGTCTACCCCATCACATCCTGGATGTATTAGCGTCTACCCCATCACATCCTGGATGTATTAGCGTCTACCCCTTCACATCCTGGATGTATTAGCGTCTACCCCTTCACATCCTGGATGTATTAGCGTCTACCCCTTCACATCCTGGATGTATTAGCGTCTACCCCATCACTTCCTGGATGTATTAGCGTCTACCCCATCACATCCTGGATGTATTAGCGTCTACCCCATCACATCCCGGATGTATTAGCGTCTACCCCATCACATCCCGGATGTATTAGCGTCTACCCCTTCACATCCCGGATGTATTAGCGTCTACCCCATCACATCCCGGATGTATTAGCGTCTACCCCATCACATCCTGGATGTATTAGCGTCTACCCCATCACATCCCGGATGTATTAGCGTCTACCCCATCACATCCTGGATGTATTAGCGTCTACCCCATCACATCCTGGATGTATTAGCGTCTACCCCATCACATCCTGGATGTATTAGCGTCTACCCCATCACATCCCGGATGTATCAGCGTCTACCCCATCACATCCCGGATGTATTAGCGTCTACCCCATCACATCCCGGATGTATCAGCGTCTACCCCATCACATCCCGGATGTATTAGCGTCTACCCCATCACATCCCGGATGTATCAGCGTCTACCCCATCACATCCTGGATGTATTAGCGTCTACCCCATCACATCCCGGATGTATTAGCGTCTACCCCATCACATCCTGGATGTATTAAAACTATTTTGTGTTCTCGTCTCATTGTCAGTGTTCAGTGTTAGTAAAGGAATGCATCATAATTATCATTTGTATTGTCATCTAAGCAGACTGTTTTTTGTTTTTTTGCAGGAAGGTGCTAATATCAACAAATCTCTGACCACTCTGGGGAAAGTCATCTCTGCTTTGGCAGAAGTGGTAAGTTCTTTGTCAGAAGACAGTCATTATGTTTGTTAGACTTAGCAGACAACCCGCACTTATTGTTCTCAGGGGAAAAGTTAGACAGCCTTTTGGATTAACTATTTCCATTTGCTTTTGCTCCCTCAAGGACAATTTAGAAGGTTTTCTGCTCCATGCACACACATGAACATTCAGATCATACGGGCTTATATTCAGTATATGGCAGAATGTTTGTGGACATCCAACTGGCACGCCTACTGTATGTCCAAAATAATGTGGACACCTCTCCAAAGGAGTTCATGTGTTTCTAGTGAAGGGTACTGTTAATATTATTATTATTATACAGGATTTATATGGGGCCAGCAATTTGGTCAGCGCTGTACAAAATAATGGGAGAGAATACAGCAACAATACAGTTCAATACAAGAGGGATAGGAGGGCCCTGATCCTGGGAGCTTACAATCTAAGATAATACAGCATACAAAGATATTTCAGACAGGTGTGCACTTACAATCATGTGGTGACAGTTTGGGGAAAGTCTTTTTCTATTTTAGCATGGCTGTATAAAGCCAGCTCCATAAAGGCATGGCATGAGCAGTTTGATGTGAAGGAACTCAGATGTCCTGCACAGAACCCTGACCCCAACCCTACTGAGCACATTTGAAATCTATTGGAACTCTGACTGTGGGCTAGGTCTTCTCATCTAACATCAGTACCTTACCTCACAAATGTCCTTTTGGCTGAATGTGGCACACCCTCCAAAATATGATGAAAAACCTTCCCAAACGTGTGGAGGCTGCTATATGCATAAAGGGGCAGCAACTCCTCATGATTTTGGAATGGGATGTTTAACAAACTCACACAGGTGTAATGATCAGGTGTCCTGAACTGTCACTTTAAATGGGCACCCAGAGCCACTAGATGGGACTCCTGATCCTGTCACTTTGATTGGATGCACAGTGCTGATGTCATCAGGAGCTTTGCCTGTCAGCTCCTGATTGTCAGTAGTTGACCAAAAGTTGTCGGTAATGGCAACAGTTTTTTATGGGGGGTTGCAATTACACTTCAGATGTGCAGCATATGAAATATGTGAGTTGGGGGGTTTGCATTGCTTGTAGCTGAGGTCCAATACTAAATATTAGACACAGATATAAGTCCAATATGTTGTCCATTGCTACTAATTATAAATGAACTTACTTTTTATTTCTAATCCAAAAGAGTTTTTATTAATATTGAAAGGACATAAAATAACGTGATTGCTGAACAAGCCATGTACGTATGTTGTACATGTTCAGTCAGATAAAGAGATAAGACAAGGTCTCTGCAATTTAGCATTCACAGAAATAGTATTACAAAAAATGAACCTTAATTAATAAAATAACGTTTGGATAATAAACTTCTCAGGAGCACCCCACAGTGGCCCATTTTTTTTTTTTTTAGTGCATCTTTTTTTGTTTTTCAAAACTTTTTTTTCTGTGTTTTAACAAAAGCTAAACAAGGTTCACACCATCAAGTTGTTGCATACAAAACATACACAACATAGAACACAGGGACAATGACATAGCCAGACAATAGTAGTAGACTAAGCAGGGCCCATTTGTAACTCCTAACATTTTGAGTAACAATTATAAATCAACCCCAATTAAACTAACCACCCAACTTTGTAAAAGTATCTCAAAGTGGTTGTAATCCCTTGCATAAAGTGCCTTGCAAAAGTATTCATACCCCTTGAAAGTTTCCACATTTTTTTTCATGTTACATCCAAAAACATGAACGTATTTTATTGGGATTTTATGTGATAGACCAACATAAAGTGGCTCATTGTGAAGTGGAAGGAAAATGATAAATGCTTTTCAAAATTGTTTACAAATATCTGATAAGTGTGGCGTGCATTTGTATTCAGCCCCCTTTACTCTGATATCCCCTAACTAAAATCTAGTGGAACCAATTGCCTTCAGAAGTCACCTAATTAGTAAATAGAGTCCACCTGTGTGTAATTTAATCTCAGTATAAATACAACTGTTCTGTGAAGCCCTCAGAGGTTTGTTAGAGAACATTAGTGAACAAACAGCATCATGAAGGTCAAGGAACACACCAGACAGGTCAGGGATAAAGTTGAGAAGTTTAAAGCAGCGTTAAGTTATAAAAATAAAAAAAAATCCCAAGGTTTGAACATCTCACGGAGCACTGTTCAATCCATCACCCGAAAATGGAAAGAGTATGGCACAACTGCAAACCTACCAAGACACAGCCATCCACCTAAACTGACAAGTCGGGCAAGGAGAGCATTCATCAGAGAAGCAGCCAAGAGGCCCATGGGAACTCTGGAGGAGCTGCAGAGATCCACAGCTCAGGTGGGAGAATCTGTCCACAGGACAACTATCCACAAATCTGGCCTTTATGGACAAGTGGCAAGAAGAAAGCCATTGTTGAAAGAAAGCCATAAGAAGTCCCATTTGCAGTTTGGGAGAAGCCAAGTGGGGGGGACAGCAAACATGTGGAAGAAGGGGCTCTGGTCAGATGAGACCAAAATTGAGTTCACTCTCTAGATTTGCAAAGCTGGTAGAGACATCCCGAGAAATACTTGCGGCTGGAAATGATTTGAAAGGAGATTCTACAAAGTATTGACTCCGGGGGGCTGAATACAAATGCACGCCACACTTTTCACAGATTTATTTGTAAAAAAAAGTTTGAAAACCATTTATCCTTTCACTTCACAATTATGTGCCACTTTGTGTTGGTCTATCATATAAAATTCCAATAAAATAATTTACATTTTTGGTTGTAACATGAGAAAATGTGGAAAATTTCAAGGGGTATGAAGACTTTTTCAAGGCACTGTATCTAAGAGGGAATATCCCCATCACTTTATGTCTCAGAAAAATATTAAGAGGCAATCTCCCAAACGAGACAAAGACAGTACAAACCTTTTAATCATTCCATTTCAAACATTACAAAGTTTTTGGTTATAGATGCACTTTATATTTTAGTCCTGGGGCCAATTTAGTACCATTATCATAACGATAAAGTGACAGTAACATTTCCGGTATTAAATCTAGACGTATCAACAGACAGTATGAAAAATGGAATAGTCAGGATTGCCATTAGTCTGTTCTTAATCTGGTATAATAAATTCATCATTGTTTTTATGTTGAGGCTTCCAGGCTTTTAATATATGAAAGCTTCTGAATGTGTTGTGATCTATACATGATGCGTTTGGGTGAGTGCTCTTGTGATGTTTTATATTTTTATTTTCATTCATGCTGTCCTTTCAGGATAACTGCACCAGCAAGGTAGGTCTTCCTGGTGGTGTATACCTTCAAGCTTTTAGTAAACGGCAGCATGGGCTGTATTTGTACTTTCTAGACCTGTTTAGTTGCTGATGGTCATTTTTGGCTTTGCCATCTCTCCCTCCCCCCTAATGGTTCTGTTGGACACCTACTGTATATTAATGGTTGACAATTCCAAAATTGTCCCTGACGCCTGTGGGCACTGGCACTTCCTTTCCTCCCGGTAGCATCTTATATTCTCGCTAGAGATGTGCATGATGGAAAAGTGTTTCATTTAGTTTCGGATTAATTTGTTAAAGCGGAGCTCCACTCAAAAGGGGAAGTTCCACTTTAAGGACTGCTCCGACACTTCCCGTTAAGGATTGGCACATTTGGGGGGGCGGGTACACAAATTTGACAGGTACCCGCTCCCACTTCCGGTCCGATCACCTAGGCCAGGGGTAGGCAACCTGAGAGCCGCGAGGCTACAAGTTCCATCATGCCTCTGCAAGTCATAGCTGTAACTGTCAGTGTTGTAATCTTTGCAATGCCTCATGGGAAATGTAGTTCCACAACAGCTAGAGAGCCGCAGGTTGTCTACCCCTGACCTAGGCGATCAGAAGCGGAAGGTGTCCTCCCTCCCTGTAGTCTTTTGGGACACGTGACAGGTCCCAGAAGACTACAGGACCATTCATGAAGTGCAGCGCTACTCGCTCATGCGCAGTGGGCACCCGGCTCTGCAGCCGCAAGCTGTCACAGCCGGGTGCCCACACTGAAGATGCCGGCCTTCAGGAATACAGGACGGCTGGTGAAACGGGCTGCGGGGGACACACCACGGGACCGAGGGACAGGTAAGTGGCTGTTTTTAAAAAGTCAGCAGCTACAGTTTTTGTAGTTGCTGACTTATATTTTTTTGACAGGTGAGTGGAACTCCGCTTTAAGTCAATCATTTTCTTTCATAATATTTGCGATGTTTGAATGTTTCGTTTATGGAATTTATTTCATATATTCGGATTTGTTTTGTATATTCGTTGTTTGGAATTGATTCGTATTTTCAAACGTTATTTCAGAAGATTGGCTATATTCCTTTTAATGCGTTAATTCATTATTTTGGAAGATTACTTATGCACTCTGTGTCATCCGTGCTACTCCAACCCACAAAGAGAAATGGAGCGAACTGTTGGATGGTAATGACCGAAGTCCCGTGCAAGTGACAGTAATGATTGGAACAAAATTAATTTCAGATTTATTCCTTATGTTATGATTTGGAAATTCGGATGGATTTGCTTCCATCCAACCCAAACACAATAAGTAGGAATCATCTTATTTCACTTTTATACCTTACTGCAGGGGTGTCAAACTCCATTTCATCGTGGGTCATATCTGCATTATGGTTGCCCTCAAAGGGCCAGTTGTGTCTGTAAGACTAGATGTCCAGAGCACCCCCCCCCATTACATCAGATGTCAAAAATCCCACACCCTCCCTAACATCACCGTGCACCTCCTTTGGGGGCAGAGCTGGAAAGCTGAAAGTGCAGGGTCTGGAGGAGGACCAGAGGAGTGAAGTCAGTTACCAGAGTCTGCTGAATGCTGAGAACAGAGGAGGCAGTGATGAGGGGGTTCTGCAGCTGCACCGAGAGGTGCAGATTTGGCAGAGGAGTTCTATTCTCCTCTCTGCTGTCGAATGCTGAGACAAGGTGGGGCGGAGACAAGGAGGTACCTGCAGGAGAGGTGCAAAGGCCACATGAACTTGCCTGGAGGGACAGATTCGGCCCACGGGCCTTGTGTTTTACACCTGTGCCTTACTGTATTAAATGCGGTAAAGTGTAAAAGTGAAATATGATGATATTGATTCCTACTTATTCTGTTTGGGTTGGATAGATGTGGATCCATCCGAATCTCCAAAGCATTACATAAGGAATGAATCCGAAATCAATCTCGTTTCATTTGTTACTCTCAGATGCATGCGGCTCCAGTCAATATTGTCCAATTACAGTGTATTTATTGAAATATCTTTCCACTTCATATGTAGCACATTTTTTATAGTAATGAAAAATGTTTATGCAAAAAGAATCGACTTATTATCCAAGAGTCAAAACCTACTGTGCCGCTCTCATCCTAAAAGGAATACGATCCGAATCAGTTTGGATCATTCGTTATGTTGTTACATTTATTTTGGATGCTTCAAACAATAGGCTCAAAGTATCTTATTATGTCATCCACACAAATTTTTTGTTTTTGTTATAATGTTTTTCAGATTAGTTGTTATTGCGATTTGGAGATTCAGATACATCCGAATCTCAAAATAACGAACATTTTGTGTGCATTTCGATTCGTAACGAAACGAATCGCACATAGCTAAGCCTTGCTCCGGCATCTATCATGCAAACGCTAGCTGTCAGAGGTGACATGAGATTATGCAATACAGCATTCTAAACTCACACTCTGCTACGTTACCCTAAAAAATGACATTTATTATTTAGGGTGCTCCGACGAATGTGTGCAACTAGCTAGGAAATTGCATTTCAGACACTGTTATGTCACTTGCAGCTTCCGTTAGTACAAAATCTAGAATTGGGATGATTTAGCTGCCCAGGTATAAAAGGCATAAAACATTCCATTTCTTCCTATTAGTCATCTGATTCTTTGTTATTCATTACTCGCTGGAAGTCATAATGCTCAACCTCTGCTCTCTGTCTAAACAGATGAGAAGTAATAGTTCATTACATTTTTTTATTTTTGTAGAGTAAAAAGAAGAAGAAGACGGATTTCATTCCCTACCGAGATTCTGTGCTTACCTGGCTGCTGCGGGAAAATTTGGGTACGTTGTTTGTTTAGCGGTGGGTTATGGTTGAAGCATGCCCGTCGATGGTCTAAAGTTATTTATCTGGCCACTGGACTAAGATGGGGACACCCAAAGACCCACAAATCATGAGGTGTGCCAGTATGCAAATGTTGACTTCTCCCAAGAATATTGATGGTTAGTTCACTCTTCAACGTCTCCCTATTTGCCCATTGCTATAATCAACACCATATATGAAGTAGAAGGGAAAGAAGTGTCAAATTATGAATATTGGACCACATCATTGTAACGGAACTGACCCCAGACTGCGCTTGGGTACTTCCGTTAGACTACCGCTTCCCTGTCCGAACACCAACAACAGACGCCACAGCAGACCATACAAGACTAGTTTATTTGAACACAGATACAAGATATATACACTCAAGGGGACAATCCCCCCTCCCTGCATAATGACACAGGGCAGGGCAATCTACATTTAGTAACAAAAGACACAGCAACAGACAGTCCCATCAGGAGGGAGAGCTGCTGGAGACACCCCCCCCCCTACCAAGCCAATGCACATAAACACATACATCCCATAATAGTTTGCTCCCAAGCCAGACACACATTTTAACAATAGGATGCAACCACCTAACATCAAACAATCAACAACCCCCCACCCCAATATTAGGACAGATCACCCTGTACCCCTAACAGGCATAGGGTGATTTACACATAAAGAGGGATATGGGGAGCTGAGACAGGGGTCTCCCCACCTCTCCAAAGTGAGCTGGGTTCCATGGGTCCCCCGCCAAAAGTGACTCCCGTCACAATCATGATTTCTGGATCCCTGGGCAGTTTTATAGTAAGCATATGGTAAACAGCAGCAGACCATTCGGATAATATATAGGCAGTTGAGGTTGTAGGCAAATCTTGATTTTTCTGGCTCTTCTCTTTCCCACGTCTCTTTCACCACACTCCCATTTTGGACAGGGCTGAATGTAGGGGCTGCTGGCGTCGGCTGTGACCCTCATTTTTTGGTCTTGCCCCCTATTTTTTTGGTCTTGCCCCCCCCAGGACTAGTGGCATCAGCAGGGGGGACCCTATAATGGGACACTAAAGCCCAGCCAAACGCAGTGCACCTAGCCACAAGGATAAAATGAAAGTATGTTGATACTCTGAACCCACAGATCAGGTAGGCTAGTTCTGGCCTGGATTATGGACCTTTATTGCCTCACTTGAAAGAGGTTATTTCTGCTGCTCAGTGTCATAGAAACAAAAGGAAAGTATATCTCTATCCAAAACTTTTTTTGTTAGGTTTGGCTAGAATAGGGAACAGTTAAAACCCTGGTGAGGTTTGTTTGTTTGCTTTGTGGTTTCCATTTTGGTTTTTGCGATACATTTCTTGCCCCAGAGATACAACAGGATGTGAAAGGAAATCTCTCCTAACATGAGGTGACATTCTTTCTGGGACAGGTGTCACCAGCTCAAGTGAACCCATTGGATTTTCAGGCGAGGCCTTCCGTCGCAATAAAAGTTCCAAAATGGAGTCTCGAGAGGTGGTAGAGCCAGAAAAATCAATATTTGCATATTACTTTACCTATTTTGGTGACAGCTGTAAAATTTGGTGTTGCTCATCAATGTCGATCCTGGTGACAATTGTCACCAGGACAGATAGGAAGCGAATCAACCCAGTGTGGACAGAGATGGTAGTAAAAAAAAAAAAAAAAAACTTAATGGGTTCTGTTTGTTATTTTATAAAAGAAAAAAAGTACATAGATAAATGTAATATCCATTGTAAGGCAAGGTTCACATCTGCACGGGTCATTGTGGCTGCGGGACCGCACCTGTTCCTGCATCCGCACTCTCCCGCACAGAAAAACGCACATAATCCTAAAGTCATGCAGCACGCAGTGGTAGTCGCTCCTGCACTGAGAACCGCACTGCCTCTGGATGCAGCTTGCACTCATGCTATCTTTGCATGCAGGGGCAGACTGACAACTCATGGGGCCCCTGTTTCCTTGCCCACACTCAAAGCACTATTCTTATGGATGGGCAGTTACATGCAAACAGCGGCATCATTGCCCATTATTTGTACCGGGTACAAATCTGACAACCGCCGCTGTTCTCATAGACCGTGTGTGCGCAGTGCGTAACTCCTCTGTCAAGAATTCTTTTGGTCGGCTGCTTGTGTGAATGTAGCCTATGGATTCTTTATCCCCTAGACGCCGAGTGCACATAAATATGCGGCATCTAGGCCTTGACTCCGAGCGGCCGCATATTTGTTTACCATTTGAAAATACATATGTGCTGAAAGTGTGCGCTCCCAGCAGGGATGGACTGACCATTCGAGCACTCGGCACTGCCCGAGGGCCCGGAGTCAGTAGGGGGCCCCATGAAATTCCCCTGGTAGCTTTTTTATAGGCCTTTTTGGGTATGCTTTGAGTGTGGGCAAGTACACGGGTCCCATGATCCCCTATTGCCCGGGGGCCCCATGAGTTGTCAGTCCGCCCCTGGCTCCCAGCACATATGTCCATGACTCACGGAAAAGTCCCGATCTCCCCTTGCGATCGGGACCTTTTCCGATCATGTGAAGGCAAATCACGGCGGTCACATGACCCTAAAACCCCGGCCCGCCTCCTGGTTTCTGAAACCTCTTACAGGGCTGGGAGGCGCCGGCGCAAAGGGGCAGCACAGTGGTTAAGTGTTTAGCACCTCCGCCTAGCAGTACTAGGGTGATCGGTTCCAACCTGCAACCACGACACTACCTGCCTGGAGTTATCATGTTCTCCCTGTGCCTGCGTGGGTTTCCTCTAGGGACTGTGGTTTCCTCCTACACTCCAAAGACATGCTGGTAGGTTAATTGGCTCCTGTCTAAATTGGCCCTAGTATGTGTATGTATGAATGTGAGTTAGGGACCTTAAGTTGTACGCCCCTTGAGGGTTAGGGACTGACGTGAATGTACAATATATATATGTGTAAAGCGCTGTGTAAATTGATGGCGCTATATAAGTAAAGCCCAGCCACTAGTGCAGTGTTCTCCTTGGAGACTGATTCTCATCTATGGAGGGTAGTGGATTACCTGATGATATATGGAAGAAGGTTCGAAAGGAAGAAAGCAGTTAAGTTCCTGTAGGCATGTGCAGAAGCCACGAGAACTCCATAGTCACAAAACTTTTTTTTTTTTCAGGTGGAAACTCCCGTACTGCTATGGTGGCCGCTCTGAGTCCAGCTGATATCAACTATGATGAAACACTCAGTACACTAAGGTGAAAAAGTGACCTGAAATATATGCGCAAAATGATATATACTGTTTGAATTTCTGTACCCATACATCAGGGCTTGGAATTTCACCTTGCCTGCTAGCATTTGGTGTGTCCCAGCGCCACATCGGAGGAGGGGGGGGGGGGGCGGGTGGTACCAGCAGCGCCAACCTGCCCCGAGCACTGTGTTAAGGGGGGAGCGTACTGCTGGTGCCGCTCCTCAGTGACTGGAGTGATCACAGTTTCACTCCTGTCACAGGGAGCAGCTGCTGACATTTGCTGGAGGGAGGACTAGGCTTTCTTCTTCCTCCTGCCTGCAGGGGGCAATAGACAGCCGGCACTAAGGAGAGAAGGCAGAGTGTCCTTCCTCTCTCCCCTTGTCACATGACCGAAGAAGGGAAAGCAGGAGAAGTTGCATTCACAAGAAAATCTGTGAGTACAAGGGGGAAGGGTGAGGTTACACTTACGGGGACACCTGATGTAAAGGGGCGCTCTGATGGGAACACCTTATATAAAGGGGGACTCTGATGGGAACAACTGATGTAAAGTGGGACTCTGATGGGGACACCTGATGTAAAGGGGGACGCCTGATGTAAAGGGGGACTCTGATGGGGACGCCTGATGTAAAGGGGGACTCTGATGGGGACACCTGATGTAAAGGGGGACTCTGATGGGGACACCTGATGTAAAGGGGGACTCTGATGGGGACACCTGATGTAAAGTGGGAATTTGATGGGAACACCTGATGTAAAGGGGGACTCTGATGGGGAATTTTATGTTTACATTGTTTTATGTTAACCACTTTCCCTCTAGACTCTATTAAGTTATTGCTGTTATGTTTAAATTGACATAATAAAGCTATGTTAAAATTTCTGTTTTTTATATTTTGGACTCTTTTTTTCTAAAGAAAACTTTAATATAAGGGGGCGTGGTTGGGGGCAGGGCTGGGGGATGGGCCTGGGGTGGGGTTGGGAGGCGGACCTGGGCAAGGTTTGGTGGGGCAACTGGTGGAGAGTAAGGTTTTTGCCTGGATAATAGGTCTAGACCAGGGGCGGACTGACCATTTGGAAAGTCAGGCACTGCCCAAGGGCCCGGGGTCAGCAGGGGGCCCCATGAGATGCCCCTGGTACCTTTTTCATGGGCTTTTTTGAGTTTGGGCAAGGACACGGGCCCCATGATCCCCTATTGCCCGGGGGCCCCATGAGTTGTCAGTCCGCCCCTGGTCTAGACTTGAAATTGTAAGCCCTAACATACATATTCAGTTGTAGGTTGAGTTTCTTTTTTGCTTGTGTACTTAATGTGAACATCTTTAATGTTGTCCTCAGATACGCAGATCGTGCTAAACAGATCAAATGTAACGCTATTATCAATGAAGATCCCAACGCTAAACTGGTGCGCGAGCTGAAGGATGAAGTTGCACGTTTGAAGGAACTGTTGAGGGCACAGGGCCTGGGCGATATCATCGACAGTAAGTGGCATTTGTTTCATGCGACTGTATTTGATGCAGCGCTCTGCGACTTTAGATCTATGATCCAGAGATGGTTTTATTTAATGCGTTTTATTTTTTTGTTTTTTTTTTATCATTGCAGTTTTTATTAGATACTATGAATATGATTAATGCATGATAAATTAGAAGAAAGTATATAATGACAGTCAAGGGAGGGGAGGATTAGGGACTGGGGAGCTCTCCCGGACTTCTCAAGTCCTCCTGGGGTGTGTCGAAGTGCTTTGATGTGGTTGTTTTAATAGTTGTTGGCTTCTTTGTAAAAGATATAATAGTCTCTTGTTTTCCGTGAAAGGTAAATCATTCCCAGTTGCCTTTTTTTTTTCCCCTAGAATTTTTTTATTTTTAAAATGCTAATGCTTACAGCAGAGAAGACAGAGATATGGGGTTTTTTTTCTGTTGTAAATCCTATACAGATGCATTTTGTTGGCTAGTTTGTAGTTTTTCAATACAACTGCAAATCAAGTCATCCTTTGGTGTGTTATGCCGGCCATACATGAGTCGGAATTCGACCGGTTTTTCATCCGGACCTAAGAATAATCGGCAGATTTTCTGTTAGGATCCGCCAGGTGGTGCCTAAGGCTGCCCACTGGACAGACCTACCCAGAGCGTGGAGTCTAAGCCCGTTCTGTGCTTTCACCAGGGCCCCTGATGGTGGGGATGGACTTGTAACAGACCAGGGCCAGGTCACAACCTCCGAGCAGGCCCACCAGTGGCAGAGGGAGCCTCCGGGGATGTATGCAGGTACTGGGAGAGCCAGATGTGAAGAGGACGGCGGGACCTAGCAGGATGGTCACGAGCTGTGGTCCCGTGGGGTAAGCGAGGTACCGAATCGGCAGGCGAAGAGTAGTCAGGTCACACGCAGGGTCAGCAGGATAAGTCAGTCCGCAGAATGGTCAGACAAGCCGGGGGTCAGGATAGGTGAAGGCAGCGTAGTCAGGGCAATCCGGGTCAAATCACAGGAGAAGGCAGCGTAGTCAGGGCAATCAGGGTCACTAAACAGGTACAGGAACTCAGGATCACAGATAGACCTTGCGGCAATCTGTAACAGTGCAGGGCATCTTTAAATAGTGCGCCCTGCACTGTCATTGGCCGGCCAGGACGCGCCCCCGGGCTGTCATTGGCCGCTTGAGGCGCGCCCGCGGCTCCTACTGCGCATGCACGGCGTCCTGTCAGCCGCGGCTCGCCGGGACCTAGTGCCTGTGTCCCGGCGTGATCTGCCGCCAGTGCGCGTGCGCCGGGAGAGGAGCCGCGATCCCTGACATTTTCGCTGTGTTAATGGGTCAATGGCACCAGACGATTTTCGTTGTTCCTCTCCTTTTCGGTGATCGGGCATGTTGGAAAATTCGTGAAAAAAGACCGATTTTCGACTCGGTCAAATCGTATTTTCCAAAAAGAATATGCGCATGAGAAATGAGCTGGAAGGAACAGAAGTTTTGCCTGTTATATGGGGTGAACTTTATGACTTGGTCGGCCGATTTTCGAAATCATTGATGGCACCATCAGATTACCGAGCGAACAACGTTTTTTGATTTTCAGACAAAAAATTGTTTGGAATTCGACCCATGTATGGCCTGCATTAGAGTTAAGTGACTTCTGTGAGTTACAGCATCTCTTGTTACTTTGCCACAGAGCATGTGCAGCAGCTTTAGAGAGCACAGATGGAAAAGGTTTCATGGAGGGCATTGAGCACTGGTCGTGGGCCAGTAAAGTTGTTGAATAAAACAAAATAAATCCAACCCTTCATGTCTAGCTACAAATTTCATGCTCTCCTATCAGCAGCGTATGTGCAAAAGCTTTAGTGATTTCTAATTAAAGGAAACTTAACTTTGTAAAAATTGCAGGTACACCACGAGTTAAAGTGGTTGTAAAGGCTGAAGGTTTTTTTTTTTGCCTTCATGCATTCTGTGCATGAAGGTACAAAACCTTTTGTGTGAAACTCTCCCTGCAGCCCCCCCCTAAAACTTGCCTGAGCCTGATCCCTATCCAGCAATGTGCCCGAGAGCCGAGTTTTTCCCAGGTTTCTCTCTCCTCATGGGCTAAGACACAGCAGCGAAGCCATTGACTTCCACAGCTGTCAATCACAGCCAGTGAGGAGGCAGCAGGGGGGCGGGACTGAGCCACGCTCTGTGTGTGTCATAGACACACACACAGTCGCTCGGGAGCCAGCACATAAGTACCCCCAGAGCAAGCAGCTTACTCTGGGGCAGGAGGCAGGGGCCAGAAGTGCTGGTGGGGGACCCAAGAAGAGGAGGATTGGGGCTACTCTGTCAAAACCATTGCACAGAGCAGGCAAGAATGACATTTTTTATTTAAAAAAAAAAAAAACCTTTATAACCACAAGTGGTTCTAAAGCCTCAAAGTTTTTTCTACCTTAATGCATTAAGAGAATCAACCTGCTGTGTGTAAGATTCCCCTCTAAAACTTACCTGAACCCCATTGCGATCTAGCGTTGTGCATGAGAGCAGCAGCTCTCTCTGCTCTGTCCTTCCGCATATGGCAGATCCATAGCAGCGGGAGTCGTAGGCTCTCGCTTCTGTCAGTCAGATTCTGTGATGAGGGAGTGTGCTGCGCGTTGTGTCTGTGTCCATGGATTCAGGCAGCGGGGCTCGGGTCAAGCCCGCACCAGTGTCCCCATAAGAAGCATCTTGCCCTGGGGACACTGGCTAAAAAGGAGGAGCCAGGAGTGCCAGTTGGGCACCCGGGAAAAGGTGGATTGGGGCTACTCTGTGCAAAACCATTACACAGAGCTGGTAAGTATGACATGTTTGTTGTTTTAGTTAAAAAAAACTGATCCTTTACAATCACTTTGAGTCTTAATAACTGCCTGTCACATGGGCTTGTCTCTAACATTTATAATCCAACAGGTTTTTGGCTCTGCCAGAGGACACACTCCAGTCTGTAAGAGAGGAGAGAAGCACAGATAGAAGCTATGCCCGCCCCTCCTCTCTGCTGCCCACTCGCAGAAGCCTTTGGATTTTGTGAATGAGTTCACACAATACAAAGGCTTCTGTGATTGGGCAGGAGGAGGGGAGGTTGCTGCACGACCCTACACAAGAAGGGGCTGTGACAAGCCGAGTCCAGAGTCAGAACCCCAGAAGATATGCTGCTGAAGCACAGTAAACCTGTCACATGTAAATAATAAAAATAAGCCCAAGAGGTGCCAGGCACATCCTTGGACTTGACTCATAGGGGTTTATTTACTAAAGCGGGAGAGTCCAAAATCAGACTCACTTCTGCATAGAAACCAATCAGCTTCCAGGTTTCATTGCCAAAGCTTCATTGAACAAGCTGAGGTTAGAAGCTGATTGGTTTCTATGCAGAAGGGAGTCTGATTTTGGACTCTCCAGCTTTAGTAAATAAACCCCATAGAGTCTTGGAATTCAGATTTAATGAAGAGATTGTGTTTTATTTACACATATACACATATGTTATTTGTGATAGAAGCTAAATGTGTTATTCCAAGTAGTCGTTTATCACTTGTTAGCAGTCAGTCAATTTGCAGAACATTGCAGTGGGCTGCAGATGACGTGACCACCAAGTGGCTAAATCTCACAGTAGCATATATCGACCCGTGTAGTCTATTCCTATTGCAAAAAATCCGACCCCAAGTAGTCTGTTCAAAGAGTTTTCATATTTAGCTTTTACAGCCATTATACAAATTCTTTACACAAGAACTCTAGGTGCATCCCACAACATACCCAGAACCCTGCGGGTTGACTCTTTTTTTTCAACACTGAGGAATTTTTATCAGATCAGAAAGTGTTTGCCAATACTAAACCTTCAACCCGTCTTGTGTTCCCCTCCTCTTGTTCTCTTGCTTTCCGTCAGTCGATTCTATTGAGGACGGTTTTCCTGGAGTGAAATGTGTGTATATCTGTGATCGTTTTTATCTCATCAGCCTCTCAGCTTGAGCCTGGATCCTGCATGTCAGCTTAGGGCGCTTGTAAATCCCAGACAGAACTGTGACATTAATAAAGGTAGTAAATGTGGATTTGTTGTTTCTTAAAAAAATACCAATAGACTTATCATGATGGCTTTTCTTCAATCTAAAGGCAGTCTAATCGAGTCCCAAATCCAGTTACGTAATCCAGTCACTACGTGACTCCTGACTGAGTCAAATCCTCCATTTGTGTATCTCATGTCCCCCTCCCAGACACTGCAGCTCACAATGGGAGAGGTTCAGCAACAGAGGCAGTACTGCCAATCAGAGAGAAGTGGGCAGGACTGGGTGTGGCCAAGTGCTGAATGACAGGCTTGTAAATTTGCAGTGACAATGCTGATAGCCACACCCCTTGCAACATATTCTCCTCCCACTGTGGTACAAGCAGGTACAGCCTACATGAGAGTGACAACTCTGCTCTGAATTCAGGAGCAGTGCAGCATCATTGCCACCCTATCGCAGGAAGGCGCATTAGGCAGACTTCTTATGGAGGGTCGACGGGTATTAACGGGACTAAGAGAAAACCATGCATGCAGATTTACTTGTGAATACATTTTATTTTTTAAATGGGAAGCCATCATTCTATTTTAAAGGACCAGTAATCCTTTGAGCTGATCTCCAAGCACAATGTATAATCCAGCACTTCATGCCATCATACACTCACCGGCCACTTTATTAGGTCCACCTGTTCAATTGCTTGGTAACACAAATTGCTAATCAGCCAATCACATGGCAGCATTTAGGCATCTAGATGTGGTGAAGATGACTTGAAGTTCAAACAGAGCATCAGAAAGGGGATCTAAGTGACTTTGAACGTGGCATGGTTGATGCCAGGCGGGCTGGTCTGAGTATTTCAAAAACTGCTGATCTACTGGGATTTCCACACACAACCATCTCTAAGGAAACCAAGATTCATCAGACCAGGCAACATTTTTCCAATCTTCTATTGTCCAATTTTGGTGAGCCTGTGCGAATGGTAGCCTGTTCTTAGTTGACAGGAGTGGCACCCGGTATGGTCTGCTGCTGTAGCCCATCTATTTCAAGGTTCGATGTGTTGTGTGTTCAGACATGGTATTCTGCATACTTTGGCTGTACCGAGTGGTTATTTGAGTTACTGTTGCTTTTTTATCATCTGGAACCAGTCTGCCCATTCTCCTCTAACATCAACAAGGTATTTTCCTCCACACAACTGGATATTTTCTCTTTTTCGGACCATTCTCTGTAAACCCGAGAGATGGTTGTGCAAGAAAATCCCAGTAGATCAGCAGTTTTTGAAATACTCAGACCAGCCCTCTGGCATCAACAACCATGCTACGTTCAAAGTCACTTAAATCCCCTTTCTTTCCCCATTCTGGTGCTCGGTTTGAACTTCAGCAAGTCGTTTTCACCACGTCTAAATGCCTAAATGCATTGAATTGCTGCTATGTGATTGGCTGATTAGCAATTTGTGTTACCAAGCAATTGAACAGGCGTACCTAATACAGTGTCCGGTGAGTGTATGCCTAGTAAACAAATATTAAACTAGTTTGATATGCACCTTGTGTAAGTCCCAATATATAACTTGGTAACCCTGCACAACACAGCAGCACCCAGACTGGGAGAGGGAGGGCCATCGGTATGAGCCAGTTGTGCTTTGCTGACAGATTACTGGAAGTAGAATAAAGCACAGTGAAAAGAGTCAATGATTTGGCAGTGTGCAGCTGCTCTGTCTTTGTCCAGTCACAGGCTGGGGTGTGGAGGTGACCAGGCCCTGATGCTTAAAGCAGAACTAAAGGCGAAAATACTTACCTTGCTTCCAAAGGTCTCTCAGTGGCATCAGCATCTTCTCTCCAGCTTCTTTCAAGTTTCAGTCTTTGGCCATCTTGATTGGCTGCTGTGGAATGACATCACACTTGTGCACGTACGGTAAAGCAGCCGTCCCGGGACACAAGCAGTGCGCTGAAATGCGCAGCTCAGTGTACAATTTACAGGGGATTGTGAACAGGCAGGTTAGCGTATTTTATTCCACGACTGTTCTGTAACAAAGAGCCCGCCTGCTTGCAATTTGTTGTCAGCCCTAGTTCCACTTTAAGCCTGGGTTCACATATGTGCGGTGCTGTATATCGCATGTGATTCGCACGGGAACTGCACCGCATTCCTGTGCGAATCACATGCGATTTGTGTGCGGTGCGATTGGAGTCGTACATTTTATATGGCTCAAATCACACCACACCCACACCAAAGAGGTGCAGAACCCTTTTTTGGGTCTGCACTAGAATCGGATCGCATGGGTATTCACACCTATGCAATCCGATTCTGCACATCGCACCGCGTTTTGCGGACCGCTTTCGGGGTGTTGTTAACATACACACCCACAGCGGTTCTCATGAACGGGGTGCGATTCTGATATTCGTACAGAAAACGCTGCAAATTCCGCACCCCATCAGTGTGAACCAGAGCTAAATGTGATGTAGAAAAGTTAGAACACCAACCAGGCTTTCCTTTCCAGCAGGGATGTACAAACCTCAGGATTGGTTAGACCAGGGGTGGGCAACTGTGGCCCTCCAGCTGTTGATGAACTACAAGTCCCATCATGTCTCTGCTTTTGGGAGTCATGCTTGTAACTCCTAGATTGTAAGCCTCGATCCCCTCATGTTGTGCATTGTATTGGTATTGTTCTGTCACATGTTCTGTCCCCCTTTGTAATGTACAGCGCTGAGCGAACTATTGGCGCTTTATAAATACTGTAGAATAATAGTAATAACTGTCAGTTTTGCAATGCCTCATGGGACTTGTAACAGCAACAGCAGGAGGGCCACAGTTGCCCAACCCTGGGTTAGACAGACAAAATGTTTCAGTTTGGGTACCATCAAACGTATCCTCATTGGATGCCTGTGACTGCATATAGTGGAACATTTTAAATCTGCTGCATGCTTATGCTGCACCATCCAATGGTTGGCTCCATTTCCGACACTGAGAGTCAGTATAGGTACACTTTCCTGAATGTAAGGAAACCTGGGGAAGCACATAGGTGTGAATGGGCCTTCAGTTCACACTGGAGATTCCCTTCCCTGCACACTACCTGCTGCTTCGTTTATTCTTTCATGGCTACCTAGGCCATACAAGCCATGTTCAGTTCAGCCCCATCATTTGCTGAGTTGCTTCTCTTGCTCAGCATTTGATAAAGGTGAATGGGTTCTGTCTGGGATTTTCTAGCTTTTCAGAAGTCATATCTGCTTCTGCATTTCCTGAGAACTTCTTTGGGGTAACGATCGCTCTGTTGGCCAGAATATGCATGTCAAGCTTTCAGGCTCCTCGCCAGGCTCTGATCATGTGATCGTAATAGGCGCCAGTTGGACACCTTAAGGACTGGAGGTGTGGCTGCATTAATCTTTCTCCTTGGCTGTGCTCCATATTGCCTTGAGATGTTTTTCTTTGCTCTGCAACTTCTTATTGCTTTGTTCTCTTTTTTGCTCTTGTATTATCTGTATTTTTGTTATGCCTTTGCTCTTAATTACTTGCAATTATACACCTTTTGTTAGATTATTGATTGTTTGAAATTCCTAGAAAGAGGATTGTCTAATAACCTTTTGGAATCTTGGGTTGAGTTGGTACCTACAGTGAGGAACAGAAGTATTTGAACACCCTGCGATTTTGCAAGTTCTCCCACTTAGAAATCATGGAGGGGTCTGAAATTCACATTGTAGGTGCATTCCCACTCTGAGAGACAGAATTTTTAAAAAAAATTCAGGAAATCACATTGTATGATTTTTAAAGAATTTATTTGTCTTGCACTGCTGAACATAAGTTTTTGAACACCTAAGAAACAGCAAGAATTCTGGGTCTCAAAGACCTGTTACTGTGCCTTTAAAAAGTCCACCTCTACTCCACTCATTAATCTAACTTAGTAGCACCTGTCTGAGCTCTTTAAAGACACCTGTCCACCCCACAGTCAGTCAGACGCCAACTACTACCATGGGCAAGACCAAAGAGCTGTCAAAAGACACCAGAGACAAAATTGTGGACCTCCGCAAGGCTGGAAAGGGCTACGGGGCAATTGCCAAGCAGCTTGGTGAAAATAGATCAACTGTTGGAGCAATTGTTAGAAAATGGAAGAGGCTAAAGACGACTGTCAGTCTCCCTCGGACTGGGGCTCCATGCAAGATCTCACCTCGTGGGGTATCACTGATGATAAGAAAGGTGAGGAATCAGCCCAGAACTACAAGGGAGGAGCTGGTCAATGACATGAAGAGAGCTGGGACCACAGTTTCAAAGGTCACTGTCGGTAGAACACTACGCCGTCATGGTTTCAAATCATGCATTGCACGGAAGGTTCCCCTGCTCAAGTCATCACATGTCCAAGCCCGTCTGAGGTTTGCCAATGACCATCTGGATGATCCAGAGGAGGCATGGGAGAAAGTCATGTGGTCAGATGAGACCAAAGTAGAACTTTTTGGTCTAAACTTTACTCGTCGTGTTTGGAGGAAAAAGAAGGATGAGTTGCTTCCCAAGAACACCATCCCTACTGTGAAGCATGGGGGTGGTAACATCATGCTTTGGGGGTACTTTTCTGCGAAGGGGACAGGACGACTGCACTGTATTAAGGAGAGGATGAATGGAGCCATTTGTTGTGAGATTTTGAGCAACAACCTCCTTCCCTCAGTCAGAGCATTGAAGATGGGTCGTGGCTGGGTCTTCCAACATGACAACGACCCAAAGCACACAGCCAGGATAACCAAGGAATGGCTCTGGAGTGGCCTAGCCAGTCTCCAGACCTAAATCCAATAGATCATCTCCGTGTTGCTCAGCGACAGCCCCAAAACCTGACAGATCTAGAGGAGATCTGTGTGGAGGAGTCGGCCAAAATCACTGTTGCAGTGCAAACGTGGTCAAGAACTACAGGAAACGTCTGACCTCTGTAATTGCAAACAAAGACTTCTGTACCAAATAATAACACTGATTTTCTCAGGGGTTCAAATACTTATGTTCAGCAGTGCAAGACAAATAAATTCTTTAAAAATCATACAATGTGATTTCCTGATTTTTTTTTTTTAATTCTGTCTCTGAGTGGGAATGCACCTACAATGTGAGTTTCAGACCCCTCCATGATTTCTAAGTGGGAGAACTTGCAAAATCGCAGGGTGTTCAAATACTTCTGTTCCTCACTGTATAACTGCCTGCAAATGAGCCAGTTGCCCTTTGAAATCTAATGCACTGACACCCTGACAGTTGTAATTGGCTGATGGCAGGTAGTCATGACTCTTTGACACAATGCAGATGTTTTATGTAATAATATGTTTTAAATAAAATTGATGTACTTTGTGGTAGAGGTGTGCCCTGCTTCATCTCCCATTTCCTTGACTGCTGTTGTGGTTTGATGTACATCTGTCTTGAGTTATTGACACATTAGAGCAGATAAATGGCTGCACAGTCATTGACTGATCTGGGAGCTGTCGCCATAGCAGCAGCCCAAAAACAGTCACCCTTATTTGTCAAAGTGTCTAAGAGAACTTTCTTTATAGTCCCAGGGCAACCTGCAAGGCTTAGCTTTTTAACCAACAATGGAAAAGGTGACAACACCAGATATGAGGAGCATGCATGAGTGTTCACGTATAAACAGCTGTGCCAAGCAAATGCATAAGTACACATGAACAATCTCCTCAGGCAACCTTTAGTATGTACTCCTGTGGAGAAGGAAGGAAGGAGACAAATCATCAGAAGGAAAACAGTAGCTATGAGGAAAGGTTTCCAATACATCCAATCACTGTAACCCCCAGTGAGCCTGGAATCGCAGTGTCTGCAGGTTACTTAGTTGGCCTGAAGATTTGGATACCCAACCCTCACATCTAGCATATGGTCAAAAGTATGTGGCCACCCCTTCAAATGATTCAATCCAGGTGTTTTAAGTAATGGGTCTGGTAATGTTACCTCGTGCAAAGGACATTTCAGAAAATTGTGCTCCTCCAACCTTATGGGTAACAGTTTTGAGAAGGCCCTTTTCAGTTCTAATTTTTCCCTGTCCACGAAGCCAACGCCTTAAAGAATTTGGTTTTATAGGTTTGATGTTGAGAAACTCAAGTGGCTTGACCTCCATCCTACTGAAGACTTTTGAGATGGATTCGGGTGTTGATTGCAAGCCAGGTCTTCCAACCTCAGTACCTGACCTCACAAGTGCTCTTTTGGCTGTATGGGCACACATTTCCACAGACCTCCTCCAGAATTTGGTGAAAAGCCTTCTCAGAAGATTGGAGGCTTCTAAATCCATAAAGGCAAGAGCAGCTCTGTTCAAATTTTAACAGACACACTCCAAAAAAAGAATAGTGGCTGCTATTGCCGCAACAGGATGCCAACTCCATTTTAATGCCCATGGTTTTCGAATGGAATGTATAACAAGCTTGTATAGGTGTGATGGTCAAGTGTCCATTGGTCTTAGGCCATATAGTGTAGGTTATAGTCACAAGCTAGATAGCAAGACTACCACATATATATGAACTTCTTTATTGGGAGCATTTCACAGTAGAAATCTGGGGGCTGCCTTTAGAATGCTAGTTGCGTGGTTGTTATAAGCACCCTGTGGCTTGAGTACTTTGAGCCTTTAATCTAGCCAGAAGACCCTTGTCTTCATGCTTGTTCCAGGCCAAAGACTCAAAGCAAGTAAAGGAAAAGGATGAGTATGACAGCTAAGCAACTGGCATTTTCAGAAGGAGAGGTCATCTGTGGTAGCCTGCTCCTTTCTCTGACAAGTTTCCTCTAATGGTGTCAGGAACACAATCTGGTCTTCTTTCAGACACATTGACAAATGAGGCTTCATAGTCATTTATAATCTTTATTTGAAAACATTTATTAAAGTGTTTGGCAGAGGAACAGTTCTTGTTTCCCATAGCAGCCAGAATCTCCTATTAAAGGGAAAATCTGGTGGCCATGGGTATTAGGAGTAGTTCTTCCTTCAAACAATTTGATAAACGTAGCCCCTTCCTCTATCACTATCCTTATCCTGTGTTTCCTTTTTCATCTTCCCGCTTTGATTGGCCTGTTTTGACGGCCATCTTGTGTGACATTGAGTGAGCGTTCTGTCCTATCTCACTGCCGTGTCCTTTTCCTTCTTTCCTTGTTCCTCTTCCCCTCCACCCCCTGGCTTCCCTTTCTCTCCAGCTCTCCCTTCTGTGGCGTGCCTTCCTTTGTCAGATATCAACGACAACCAGAACCTTAAGAATAAATACTTGCTAGCCAATGAAAACCAACGACCTGGGCATTTCTCCACAGCCTCCATGGGCTCGCTGGCCTCTTCCCCCTCATCCTGCTCTCTCAGTAGCCAGGTGGGCCTGAACTCTGTGACGAGTATCCAGGAGAGGATTATGTCCACACCGGGAGGAGAGGAAGCCATCGAACGTCTAAAGGTAACCTTTGCCATGACATTATTTGCTGCTGTCTGTGATGTATGATGAAGATTCTGAGGCTTGTTGGCAAGTCTTAGTTTGCATATTCGGAACGTTCAGTAAATAAAACCAACTCTGAGCATAGAGAGAGACACTACTGCTCAGAGTGGGTCATTATGTGCTGGGAAGCTGTCATAAATGTGGCAGCTTCCTGCACAGGTGTTGTGGTTGCTAGGACACCAGCAGATGTTGGCTTCCTAGCAACCAATGACTTGTTACCAGTCCTATTCAGCTGCCAGCTCAGGGATTCCCTGGATGAAAGTTGAATGTAAACAAATGGACCAGGAATACAAGCCATTATCCTTAACCAAATTTGGCAATGCCCAATTACACTGGAGGCAGACCTGAAGAGGAACTAGTCATGGAGTTCCCCATCAGACACAACGTATCCACCGCTTTGCCTGCCCTCTGTCACGCACTGTCAATCAAAAGCAAGGTGGAACTGATAGTGAGCTAGTCTCTAAGTTCCATGTCAGGCTCTGCTCACCGCATTACAAAACTCCTCAGCCATCCACCTGTCTTTGTGACAGGCACAGTGGCCACGGAGGGAGTCAGTCAAGCTGAGATGCACTGAGGATGGTGTGTGTGGTTTGGACACTCTGGCTTCAATGCCACCATCTCCTAAAGCTGGCCATAGATGGGTAGTTTTACAGTTGCAAGAAAAAGTATGTGAACCCCTTGGGATTACGTGGAGTTTTGCATGAATTGGGCATAAAATGTGCTCTGAACGTCATCTAAGTCACAACAATAGAAGAACACAGTCTGCTGAACATAATACTACACAAACATTAGATGTTGCCATGGTTTAATTGCACATAACATGTAAACATTCACAGTGCAGGGAGGAAAAAGTATGTGAGGACCTAGCTTAATGACTTCTCCCAGAGCTAATTGGAGCCAGGAGTGAGCCAACCTTGACTCCAATCAGTGTGATGATATTGGATGTGTTGCTGACAGCTGTCCTGCCCTTAAAAAACACACACCTGTTTTGGGTTTACTGGTTTCAAGAAGCACTGTCTGATGTGAACCATGCCTCACAGAAAAGAGCTCTCAGAAGACCTACGATCAAGAATTGTTGACTTGCATGAAGCTGGAAAGAGTTACAAAAGTATCTCCAAAAGCCTTGATGTTCATGTGTCCACGGTAAGACAGACTGTCTACAAATGGAGAAAGTTTAGCACTGTTGCTACTCTCCCTAGGCGTGGTCGTCCTATAAAAATGACTGCAAGAGCACAGCGCAGAATGCTGCATGAGGTAAAGAAGAATCCCAGAGTGTCAGCTAAAGACCTACAGAAATCTCTGGCACATGCTAACATTTTGGTTGACACATCTACAATAAGGAAAACATTAAACAAGAATGGAGTACATGGGAGGACACCACGGAGGAAGCCATTGCTGTCCAAAAAGAATATTGCAGCACGTTTGAAGTTTGCAAAAGAGCACCTGGATGTTCCACAGCACTACTGGCAAAATATACTGTGGACAGATGAAACCAAGATTGAGTTGTTTGGGAAGAACACACAACACTACAGTTGTGTCCAAAATTATTCAACCCCCACTGAAATTGAGTGTTTTGGCCAGTTTGACATTGCTTTTGATCATTCAGTCATCTTGCTTACATTTACATTAAAGAGGCACTTGTAGGTCAGACAAATATAACATAACAGTTATAATGAAATAACCACAAATGTCTTTTCTGTGCTCACAGCATTATCAGTTTTATTCAACCCCCAAGTGACATTCAATCTTAGTACTTAGTACAGCATCCTTTTACAGTTATAACAGCTTTTAAACGTGAAGCATAGCTTGACACAAGTGTCTTGCAGCGATCTACGGGTATCTTCGCCCATTCTTCATGGGCAAAGGCCTCCAGTTCAGTCACATTCTTAGGCTTGCGCACTGCAACTGCTTTCTTTAAGTCCCACCAGAGGTTCTCAATCGGATTTAAGTCTGGTGACTGCGATGGCCACTCCAAAATGTTCCAGCCTTTCCTCTGCAACCATGCTCTAGTGGACTTGGAGGTATGCTTGGGATCATTGTCCTGTTGAAAGGTCCAACGTCTCCCAAGCCTCAGGTGTGTGACGGACTGCATCACGTTTCCATCCAATATCTCCTGGTACTGAAGAGAATTCATGGTACCTTGCACACGCTGAAGCTTCCCTGTACCTGCAGAAGCAAAACAGCCCCAAAGCATGATTGACCCTCCACCATGCTTCACAGTAGGCAAGGTGTTCTTTTCATCATAGGCCTTGTTCTTCCTCCTCCAAACATAGCGTTGATCCATGGGCCCAAACAGTTCTAATTTTGTTTCATCAGTCCACAGAACACTATCCCACAACTTTTGTGGTTTGTCCACATGGCTTTTGGCATACTGCAGTCGACTCTTCTTATTCTTTGGAGACAGCAAGGGGGTACGCCTGGGAGTTCTGGCACGGAGGCCTTCATTACGCAGTGTGCGTCTTATTGTCTGGGCTGAAACTTCTGTACCCACATCTGACAAATCTTTTCTCAGTTCCTCAGCAGTCACACGGGGACTTCTCTCCACTCTACGCTTCAGGTAGCGCACAGCAGTCGAAGTCAGCATCTTCTTTCTGCCACGACCAGGTAGCGTTTCAACAGTGCCCTTTGCCTTGAATTTGCGAATGATGCTTCCTAAGGTGTCTCTTGGTATGTTTAACATCTTTGCAATCTTCTTATAGCCATTGCCCTTCCTGTGAAGAGAAATCACCTCTTCTCTTGTCTTCCTGGACCATTCTCTTGCCTTCACCATGTTTGTAACCACACCAGTAAATGTCTAGAAGGAGCTGAGTATCACAGTCATTTTAAAGCTGCCTAATTGGTGCTTATTATGCTTGATTGCTGCTCGGTGACATCCACAGGTGTTTTCAATACCTGATGGAAAGCACCTGTATGAACCTCTGTTCTTCAGAGTGGTAGTCTTTAAGGGGTTGAATAATTGTGGCAATGAAGAAACCACATAAGAACCATTTACTACTGTATTACATAAACAATTGATGTCATTTTAGTTGCATTTGGGTAGTTACAACGTCCTTGTAGGATTTGATTCTGAATACAATTCCAAATGTACACTATAGTCCCTAAACCCCTTTACAGCATTGGGGGTTGAATAATTTTGGACACAACTGTATGTGTGGAGAAAAAAAGGCACAGCACACCAACATCAAAACCTCATCCCCACTGTAAAACATGGCGGAGGGAGCATCATGGTTTGGGGCTGCTTTGCTGCCTCAGGGCCTGGACGGATTGTTGTCATTGATGGGAAAATGAATTCCAGAGTTTATCAAGACATTTTGCAGGAAAACGTACGACCATCTTTCTGCCAACTGAAGCTCCGCAGAGGATGGGTGATGCAACAGGACAATGACCCAAAGCATACAAGTAATTCAACAAAACAATGGCTGCAACAGCACAGAATACGCCTTGTGGAGTGGCCCAGTCAGAGTCCTGACCTCAACCCGATTGAAATGCTGTGGCATGATCTTAAGAGAGCGATTCACACCAGACATCCCAAGAATATTGCTACACTGAAACAGTTTTGTGAAGAGGAGTGGTCCAAAATGACTCCAGATCGTTGTGCAGGTCTGATCTGCAACTACAGGAAACGTTTGGTTGAGGTTATTGCTGCCAAAGGAGGGTCAACCAGTTATTAAGTCCAAAGGTTCACATACTTTTTCCTCCCTGCACTGTGAATGTTTACATGTTATGTGCAATTAAACCATGGCAACATCTAATGTTTGTGTAGTATTATGTTCAGCAGACTGTGTTCTTCTATTGTTGTGACTTAGATGACGTTCAGAGCACATTTTATGCCCAATTCATGCAAAACTCCACGTAATCCCAAGGGGTTCACATACTTTTTCTTGCAACTGTATGTTCAGCCAGCAAATAAGGTGGATGAAGGGATCTCCCCTGTCGAGACATTGTGCTTTGGCAACTGGGACTTTCCACTGTCAGAATGCACTGATCAGTGACTGCAGACACTGATCGAGAAACTTTTCAACATTCCAATTCAACACAAGTCGATCTAATTATCTACATCTGTTGAACAGGGACAGCTACTCAAGGATAAGATTTCAATTTTTGATCCACCTATGGCCAGATTAAGACAGGTTCCCAACGAGAGGGTCATAAAAATTCAAAAACGTTTAATAACAATGGAGCTTACTATAAAACATTTCCTGTAAGAAAGCTTCAACCCCGTATTTAGCAGAAACTGCCCTTTAAGTAGAAGATTTTAGAAGAAGGGGGTTCTGACTGTGACCCCCGTCCTTGCCCTCCCGTCTCCCCCACCCAGCCTTGGTACAATGCAAACAGTGCGCAGCCTTTATGTCTGGACAGTCATGCTATTGTATGCGGCCTATAAGAGGCTCCGGCTGCGGCACATTACATTTGTATGCAGGAGGCAAAGAATAGGCCTATTCTTGTGACCGTTTCCACAATGCTGCAATCACGCCACCACACTGCCTGACATAAACAGGAACTTCACCGTCAGGATTAAAGAGCCACAACACCCAAAGTTGATTTCCATAGAAAGCCAGTAAATAAACATGCAGAAAAATGAAGACAAATGTCACTTTATTTATTTTCTCTCCGTTTTATGTTGTTTACTGCAACCTCATTGTACTTGTGAAGATTAAATCTGAATCCCAGGCAGTAAAACATAAATGCGTTTATTTGTTTATGAACGAGTTTTGAATTGAAGCGCGGCACCGTAATATTCAAGTCCAGATACAATGACAGACTTTTACAAAGACAACGCGTTTCTGGGGCTGTACTCTGCCCCCTTCAGCAGGGCTGAAATGTACTATAAAAAGTATTAACTAATATACACATTAATCAATGAAAGCATTTAAAATATATAATATATAAAATTGACTTAAAAAATTAGACCACTAATCATCAAGAAAGTAATCCTAAATTAATACTATATCGGTAACCTATGTGAATGTTTTTCATTCATGTATTTATTAACCCCCCTGGCGGTATTCCTGAGTGTAGCTCGGGGTAAAGTTTCAGCACCACAAGCGGTAACCTCGAGCTACACTCTGGAATACACTGCAGTGTTGCTCCGGGATCCCTTCTGCACTTACCTTGTCCTGCGCTCCCGCGATGTCCCTCCTGCAGTGTCCCCGGCAATGTCCTCCAGCCGATGTCGGCATCTGTCGTCTGGGTCCCTTCCCTGCGACGTCAGGACGTACGGGGGACGGAACGGTGGGAAATTTAAAAATGTCAAAAAGTGACATTCACTAAAATCACATAGTAAAACATTCCTGTATTAAACCATTTCACATACATTTTGTCCCGAGTGCTTTGTCCGGCGCCCTGCCTGCATTTTTACTGCTCTTTCTGCCTGGAAACTGAGAAATGTCCATGGTGTCCAAAAAGCGTCCCTTTAGGTCAGACGCGGTTTTAGACCGGCTAGAGAACAGCGATAGTAAATCAGAACCACTTGCAGAATTGAGTGATAATGATTCGTGGGGGAAATTCCTCATCAGACACTGAAAACGATTTTGCGACTTTGCTCAGTGATGTGCGAACTTGGCGCTATATTTCACATTTCAGTGTTTTTGGTTTGATTACATTATTAAATTAAATTTATTATTATATTATATTTTCATGATTATTTATTAAATTATAATTTAGTGTTTCAAATTTTATCATACCCGGGATGTTTACTAGACTCTTGTTCGTACAGATTTCAGTGAGTTATTCCTAAAAATTACAGCCTACAATAAAAAAAAATACATATTTCCATGCAAAAAAATGTACCGCTTTGAGCAAAGAAATACGGACGTAATCAGACCGCTAGGGAGGCTACAGCAGAACTAAAGGCAGCAACACTTCTCTCTTCTCCAATGGTCCAATGCCTGTGAGGTCCCTTGTCATCGCCAGCATCTTGTACCCAGTTTCCTCTGGGTTCCAGTCATTGGCCGCTTTGATTGGCTGGTGAGGGATGACATCACTCCTGCGCATGGGCCGGAGTCATTCATCCCAGCACACTGGTACTGTACCAGAAATATAAGCTGAGCTACTCATGTGCAGCTCCTTTTACATTCCGCAAAGGATTGCGAACAGGACGGTAGGTTTATGCTATTGCAGATGAAACGCTGCATGTCTGTTCTGCAATAAAGAGCCTTCCTGTTGGCAAAAATGAAAAATTGCATGTGGTTCAGTGTTAAAATTTTTGCATTCATTTTTATATGTATCCACTGTAAATATTTGATTTTGTCTTGACATCAGTCTCCTTCCATTGTCTGATAGAAAAGTGACGGCAGAGTGGTCCATCGAGTCTGACCTTTTTTTTTTTGGGGGGGGGGGGGGTTGTTTTTGCTTTGTTTTTTTTACTTTTTTTTGTCTGAGTATAGATCTATGCCTGACCCAAGCATGTTTTAAGCACTGAAAGAAGGATCTGCTCGACTGGAAGACAATCAGACTCCACTGCTTTTCATAGTGAAGCCTTTCTCCCTTCCTGAGCATGCTTACAGGAGGGGAGAGTATAGGGATGCCCTCATACAGTATGTGTCTTGCTGCTCCTTTGTTGTCCATCCACAGACCGGGGCGGGCTGGTGACCATATAGTATTGATTAACAGCAGAGGAAAAAAGTGAGGTCTGGCACACGTGTCCGTTTCACATCATAGGACTGGTCAAACAGATATATACATAAAGTGCAGCGCTTAATAAAGTGACAAATAATTAGTGAAAAAAAACTGTAAAAAATGTATCATAAAAAATAGTCCATCCAAAAATAAAGAAAAAATAAAAAGTCCCCAGAGGCTGTGATGAAACAAAGGAAATCCAAGGACAGTTGTGGTGTCATCAACCACTCATAGGAAAGGCTTACCAGAAAAGCATGACCCCCTGTTAAGAGGGTTCAATCGCGCTTTGTTATAAACAACCCAGAAAGCCGGACAATCGGATCCTCCAAGAGAGCAAGTAAAGACCTTCCAAACAGTGGACCTCAATTAGGGTAGTTACACCAGTCAGGATAAAGTTCAGGCTCGTAGTAGGAAACATGTAAAAAAAGAGTGCAAGACCATTAAGACAACATTTATTTAAAGTATGGTTCAGGGGCGGACTGACCATTTGGAAATTCAGGCACGGCCCGGGGTCAGTAGGGGGCCCCATGAGATGCCCCTGGTACCTTTTTCATAGGCTTTTTTGAGTTTGGGCAAGGACACAGGGGCTCCATGATCCCCTATTGCCTGGGGGCCCCATGAGTTGTCAGTCCGCCCCTGGTTTGGTTGCACTCACATGAAAGCAATCATTATTAGGCATTGATAGGCAAAAAAATCCAAATTTTCCAGTTTCTAAAATGGCCACCGGCTGGTTAAACAGCCAATTATTTTGGCAGAAAAGGCAGTTCACATACATGTATATAAAATGAAAGGGATCAGTTGACTACAGGTCACAGGCAGTTGATTCAAATAGCCTGAGTGCAATTGCCACATGTCCATGGTGGGGGTAGGGAATGGACTCCCAACAAAATTCCATTTCTTGCCCCTCTCCACCCAGAATGAGCAAAACTTTCCTGGTAATGTTCCTTTTGTACTGTTTAAAAGGTTTATATGTATTAACAGTGGCGTCCCTAGGTGGGTGTGTGCTGCTCTGGGTGACACCTGTCTCATGGGGTGACAACAAAAAGTGTTAAAGCAAGCCGACGGCCCCCGTGAGATGTATCGGATCTGCGATAACACATGGTGTCACCCCTCCAGAGGTGGGCGGTCCTTGTCGTGGACACACAGCCTGGCTCTTCCCCTTCCTGTGTCCCCGTTGCACCCCCCCCGGACCGGTGTTGCAAGATCAGTTAACCCCCGTATAGGTTGCAACCTGACGATCCCCGCAAGGTGGATCGGATCTGCGAATTGGGGAGCATAATGGATCGGACTCAATCCGCAGATCCAATCCATCTTGCGGGGAATGTTCGGCTTGCAACCTATATGGGGTTAACTGATCTCGCAACACCGGTCCGGGGGGTGCGACAGGGACACAGGGAGGGGAAGAGCCAGGCTCCCCAATCCGCAGATTCGATCCATCTTGCGGGGATCATTGGCTTGCAACCTATACGGGGTTAACTGATCTTGCAACACCGGTCCAGGGGGTGCGACGGGGACACAGGGAGAGGAAGAGCCAGGCTGTGTGTGCACGACGTGGACCGCCCTCTGGAGGGGTGACACCATGTGTTACCGCACCGGGTGACACCAACCCTAGGGACGCCCCTGTGTATTAAGGTTCTACATTGAGATCAGGATTCTTCTGTTGAGCTTTGCAGTTCAGTAGGGTTAAAGTAGAACTATAGACAAAACTTTTTTTTCATTTCGGATAGAGCAAGGGAGGCGTATAACCCGTCAAATTTATTTTCCCCATCGGTGTTCCATTGCGGAGATTTACTGTCACTTCCTGTCCCATAGCCAAACAGGAAGTGAAAAGAAATCCCACCAAATTAATGGAATTCCTTTGGGCCCCCCATGTCTCCAGAACTAGTGTCCCCAATGGAATATTTCCCCTTCGTTACTTTTCTGAGGACAACCCAAAATTTGGGATTTTTTTTTACTTTCAGTGCTAATGGTAAACAGGACAAATAGAGAGGGGGAATCTCCTTAATGGGGCACAGATAGCAATAAAAACATGACAGGGGCTCTAATCCCTCTCCACTCTATCCAAACTGTTTGCCTTTAGTTATACTTTAAGGTACTGTACTTTCCTGTGGCTCATCGATGACACAGATGCATTCTGACAGGTTGGTTCAGTTGGCATGTGCAACACAAATTCCTATCTGAAATGTTCCATATTTATTTTTCTAACCTTCAGGAATCAGAGAAAATTATCGCCGAGCTCAACGAAACCTGGGAGGAAAAACTTAGAAAAACAGAAGCGATCCGCATGGAAAGGTACAACACGAGAAATCACTTACTGTTGCTTATTAATTAAGGCCAAAAGCCATGGGGATTGTGCAACAGCTCTGAGAAACCAATCAAAAGTTCTCTTCAGCTGATGTAGGTGTGATTGGTTGCTGTGGGCTGATGCACTTTGCACATCATCTGTTTTTTTTTTTTTTTAAGTGAGCACTGCCTTATTAACCCCTTCACGCCGGCGCCTCCCGGCCCTTTAAGGGTTTCAGGAGGCGGGGCGGGGTTTAGGGTCATGTGACTGCCGTGACACGCCATCATGCCAGTCACATGATCGGGAAATGTCCCGATCAAAAGAGGAGATCGGAACCTTTACGTGAGTACCAAACGTGTGCTGGGAGCGCGCAGGGCGCACGCTCTCAGCACATATTTTCTTTTTCAATAGAACGCAAATGTGCGGCCGCTCGGCATCTAGGCCCAGACGCAGAGAGGCCGCACATTTGCGGTCGGCCGGTGTGAAGAGGTTAAAGTGGAACTACATGGCATCTGAGCACCACAATCCAAAAAAAGCTAATCTTTAATATTCAAAGCAAACTTGTCCATCCATCCATGTCTCCATGTTTTATTTTGCTGAGAAATCGCTCTTAAAAACATCCCCCAGCATTCCTGGCTGTGGCCATTTTGAATAAGGACTGATGATTCATGTAGAAATTACTTCCTGGAATCCATCTGCCTTTAGCTCATGCATTCAGGAAAAAGGGTGTGCTTAGCTGAGAAAATCCCTCATCACCTCCTGAAGGCTCCTGGGATGTATGATGTAATTTGCCTAGGTCAGAAACCAGGAAGTAACTGAAAAAATGTAAAACAAAGTTTAAAACAAGTAAATATAGTATACTTTATCAATTTATTAATGCTAGCAGTATAGGGAGTAGATAGTCTTGATTGAGAGAGTGACGTTGCACTTTAAAGTGACATAGCCAGTAGAAACCCTTTACAGATTGAGACAGTGGAGGCATCAATCCATTCATCTATTTTATGAAAATTCCTGCATGCTCATGGAGCTTTTGTACCCCCACAAGCATGCTGATATCCACATTGCTCAGACCCAAGATGGGGCCCCTATATACCAGAATGCAAAACCGTTCTAAGCAATGTAAAGTGTGATATTGTGTGTTCAGTTGAGAGCTGAGTTTCTACTACTACATTTATTTCAGAGAGTTTAGCAGCAGAATCCCCTTTCTTATCATGATGATGTCTCTTACACCACATCAGGTTGGGTTACTGGTCGATTATTGGCTTCTGTGGCTTTGGAAAGAGTTATGCTAAGATAAATGTCAGATTTACTTAGTGTTACTAAACCCACAACAGTACAATCAGTCTGTAGATGCAGTAAAGCATGCTTGTTATACTCACTGTGGGACCTAAGGGGTTAATCCTCTGCAATGTGTAAAAATGCTGTTTGATTCTGACTTCTCTGATCCTCCCCTTCTTCCAGTGTCCCCCTGTTATCTCCTGGTACGACATATTGTGTGGAGTCTCTCTGTACATGCTCAGTTTGGTGTGTATTGCTAGAGAGGTTTTCTTTTTTTCTTGGGAGAATGCACGTGATCAGCACAGGGCTAATCAGCACTGTCCAGACAGAAGTCAGGGGTTCTGCATCCTCCTAGAGCAAATTCCTCCTACAAGCTATAACCAGTTCTTGGTCAGACACTAATAGAAGTCTCAAGGCTGCTCTATACTGCTGAAGAGAAAATATATGTAGCAGTTTATATTTACTAAAATAATTGCACTTACATGTTGTGTGTACTGTGGGAGACCAGATATAGTGAATGCGGGGTCCGGGGAGACCAGATATAGTGAATGCAGGGTCCGGGGAGACAAGATATAGTGAATGCAGGGTCCGGGGAGAGTGGATATAGTGAATGCAGGGTCTGGGGAGAGCAGATATAGTGAATGCGGGGTCTGGGGAGAGCGGATATAGTGAATGCGGGGTCTGGGGAGAGCGGATATAGTGAAAGCAGGGTCTGGGGAGAGCAGATATAGTGAATGCGGGGTCCGGGGAGAGCGGATATAGTGAATGCGGGGTCCAGGGAGAGCGGATATAGTGAATGCGGGGTCCGGGGAGAGCAGATATAGTGAATGCAGGGTCCGGGGAGAGCGGATATAGTGAATGCGGGGTCCGGGGAGAGCGGATATAGTGAATGCGGGGTCCGGGGAGAGCGGATATAGTGAATGCGGGGTCCGGGGAGAGCGGATATAGTGAATGCGGGGTCCGGGGAGAGCGGATATAGTGAATGCGGGGTCCGGGGAGAGCGGATATAGTAAATGCGGGGTCCGGGGAGAGCGGATATAGTGAATGCAGGGTCCGGGGAGACCGGATTTAGTGAATGCGGGGTCCGGGGAGAGCGGATATAGTGAATGCAGGGTCCGGGGAGAGCGGATACAGTGAATGCAGTGTCTGGGGAGAGCGGATATAGTGAATGCAGTGTCTGGGGAGAGCGGATATAGTGAATGCAGGGTCCTGGGTTTAGTAACACTTTACTGCCAAAAGGTTTTAGTTGTACAACATAGGCATAAATATGTGGAAGCCGCAGTGTCTCGTCATGGCCTCTGTTTGTTGCGCGGTCCTAACTGGTCTAAGAGAGCCTCCATGTTGGAGCATATATAGCAATGGATAAATTAAGGACAGATATTACAGAAGTCAATGATTTTTTTTATTATTATTTCAGGGAGGCATTACTGGCAGAGATGGGTGTGGCCATACGAGAGGATGGAGGAACATTGGGCGTATTTTCTCCTAAAAAGGTAAAGTTCTCTTCACCGCGGAAGCACTTGCGTCAAGTAGGTGATGCTGAACCTTGAAATCAAGAATTTTTTTTTGTTGTTGCTTGGTCCATAGCCGATTGCATTATTGGTAAACAGTGATCCTCTTTGAATTGAGGGGACTTGCAGTTTACACGTAGGTTTATCACAGCCTAGATTACTGGAGGTTTAATTCTTTGGTCCCAGTTGTCAGTGGACACACATTGAAAAGTTGTATTAAGCAGCAGTGTGCTGTAACGCTCCCTAACTAATCGAATTACATTACATATTGCTGACTGCGGAGGGCCACTACAAACTGTTACCTGATTGGGGACTATGGATTATAACATGTCATTGCCTTTAGGTACATATTAAGAATTGATTCAGTATATTCATAATACATTATTTCATCTTCAGATACATGTGGTTCTTGTATTTTTTGTGTTTTTTTTTTTTTTTAAATCTAACAAGAATAATTGCACATTAAAAAAAAGCACATTAGCCTCTTTAAAAGATCCAACAAAACAAGATACAGTAGTGATGACAACAGCTTTTCTTTACTGCACCTGTCATGTCAGACATATTGAATGTTACGGTGTCCTACCATTACCTGGTAATGTGCATAATCATGACTCTGAAGTCCTATTACATGGGGCGGAAGTCTTTTCCGGTCATCGGAGGATCAACTTTCAGATCCCCTGCTGATCGGAGCAGAGTGGGCAGATGACACATCCGTGTCCGCTCAGAGCCCACTCTGCTCTATCTCCAATCCACCTAAATGGACTCAGACACGTTCTGCGTCCATTTAGGTGAATTGGAGATAGAGATCACGTTCTGTTTTTTCGTAGCTGACCGGATCGGACCTGGAGATAGGTGAGTGTAAACGGACACAAGTCCGTTTACACTTGTCTGTCAATAGCAGGGGTAGGCAGCCTGCAGCTCTCTAGCTGTTGTGGAACTACATTTCCCATGAGGCATTGCAACATTACAAAACTGACCTGGAGATAGGTGAGTGTAAACGGACACAAGTCCGTTTACACTTGTCTGTCAATAGCAGGGGTAGGCAGCCTGCGGCTCTCTAGCTGTTGTGGAGCTACATTTCCCATGAGGCATTGCAACATTACAAAACTGACAGTTACAGCTATGACTTTAAGAGGCATGATGGAACTTGTAGTCCTGCAACAGCTGGAGAGCCGCAGGTCACCTACCCCTGGTCTATAGGAATGTATGGACTTTCCAATCAGGTCCACCCGAAAAACTGACAGGTGGACCTGATCAGATCAAACATAGCAAATATGTTACTCCTGCGCTGGGGATGGACTCAGCAGAGGCTAGGATGACAATGTAAATGTCCTGAAATATGCACTGCTTGCTGCTCTCAATGGACCGGGGTAGTCCAAAGTCACTAAATGCAAAAAGAAAAAAAACAAAAAGAGGGCGCACCGGCCTGGTGCATTATCGTTTAAAATATTTATTGAAAGAATTTAAAAGTAGATATCATACTCACAATGGACATTATCCATTGCCTCTTTATCTGAGTCCACAACGATGGAACCCAGGATGACCACCAGCTGACCCGTTTCGAGGACTCAGCCTCTTCCTCAGAGCCAACACTCCAAGAGTCTACACTTCTCTTAGCTTAGATAAGAGAAGTGTAGACTCTTGGAGTGTTGGCTCTGAGGAAGAGGCTTCGTCCTCGAAACGCGTCAGCCAGTTGGTCATCCAGGGTTCCATCGTTATAGACTCAGATGCTATATGGATTGAACACCTTTGTTCATTGTGATGTGCTTGTGTTTTATATGTCCATTGTGAGTATGATACCTACTTTTATATTCTTTCAATAAATATTTTAAACGATAATGCACTAGGCCGGTGCGCCCTCTTTTTGTTTTTTCCTTTTGCATTTAGGGACCTGATCAGATTGCCTGTGTGAAAGGAGCCTTAAGTTGGCCATCGATCGTTTGAACCTCGGCTGGTTCGACAGGAACTGGTGGAGATTTGAACCATGTATTGGCAGACTGAATGTACCTTAGCTGATTGATCAATCAACTTGGGTACAGCCAGCCTGACGGATTTTACATGCGATTATTGCTAGTGGCTGTTATAGTCACTAGCAATAAATCACTGTGTTCTCCTGGCTGGGGGGGAGACCAAATGGCTCCGTGGGAGAGATTCCTCTGTCAACACTGTGTTGATGAGTGAATCAAGCTAATTTTTTTTCCGGCAACCGCAAGAAATTCTCTCGGTCTATGGCCAGCTTTACCTGAAAATTTATATTAAAATGTATTCCTTTAGATTTTTATGCTCTCTAAGCTAGTACAGGTGTGGCTGGCATGAAAATCTAGAGGTAGGTTCGGGTTTTTTGTTTTTTCCATCTAACACCAAAAAAAAACGTAATCTTTAAACACTTTCTGTGGGATGTCTTTTGTTACCATCAGGAAATGTGTCCGCTGCATCATTTGTCAGATATTGAAGCGACCTTTCCTCCCTCTCCATTTCCCAATCCACACAGCAATCTCTCCTCCCTGATCCGCTATAGATTTCTTCTAATGTCCTGTCTTTCTTTTCGAATATTTCGCTGTCAACGCTCACCTCTCCTCCAGATCTCCTCCATGATCTTTGATGAATATTTTGACTCTCTGTCCACAGATCAGGTCTGTCCATCAACTCAATTCATGAGCCAGTGATAAATGCTAATGCCTTTTTGGGCATCTTTTTTTTTTCTCATCCAGCTATTGAATGGTTAATTAATAAACACTAGGGACAGAGATATCAATAAAGTACTGAGAATTTTCAGGACTAATCGAGCTGAGCTGTTTTTCCTAGTATCTGTAATTAACCAGGAGATGGTTGTGGCTCATGAATTACTGTGTTTTCATTGTGATAGTAGTGACCTGTAGCATACACCCATCAATACGGAGTGTATTTTAGAAACCCCAAATCTATATTGCAAAGTCCCCACAGATCCGGTAAGTGGATGCTGAAGAAGGTGAATTACTCATTGGCTTCCTATGGGTTGGACCACAAAGGAGATTTTTGTAGCTCAGTCATGCTTCTAAAATATTTAGAGATTAGTAGGAAAGGAATCCCTATGCATGTGGAGCAAATGGATCTCTTAAAGCTACACCAGTAGCAAGTATTAAAAATCATAACTGTGTTTCACAGTAGCTTCGTGCAACTTGTGTAACTTATACTATTGGGAACCATTTGTTCAATCTGTATGAGCAATCCTACTTTCCAGAACCTACCTTAAAGCGGAGATCCACCTAAAAAAAAAAAAGAAATAAAAGCGGCTACAAAAACTGTAGCTGCTGACTTTTAAAATACAGCCACTTACCTGTCCCTCGGTCAAGCGGTGTCCTCACCACCGTTGGTTTCACCGGCTGTCTTCTCTCCCAGGTGCCGGCATTTTCAGTGTGGGCACCCGGTTTTGACAGCTTGCGACTTCACAGCTGGGTGCCCACTGCACATGCGCGAGAAGCGCTGTTCTTTGTGAATGGCCCCGTAGTCTTCTGGGACCTGTCACGTGTCCCAAAAGACTACGGGGAGGGACGAGGAAGGAAAAGCTCCGCTTCCGATCGCCTAGGCGATTGCAGCGGAAGTGGGAGCGGGTACCTGTCAAATTCTGGTACCCGCTCCCCCCCCCGCTTCCCAAAGGTGCCAATCCTTAATGGGGAGCGGGGTACAAAGGCTTAAAGTGGAACTTCCCCTTTTGGGTGGAGCTCTGCTTTAAGCTAAAATACTAAGTTGGCCTTACTTCTAAAAAAGGAAAAGTTTCAATAATTGTGTTGCAAAATTTTCCATCGTTAAAAAAAAATAGCTAAGCACTATTATGGCCCCCAGTTTCAGCCCCCGTCTTAAGACTCCGTTTACAACTCGTAGGTACGACGGAGCGTGTGCACTTTTTTTTTTTTTTTTTCTTCACATTCCCGTCCATCACATTTAGTGAAGCCTATTCACTTCAATGGGCTGTCCTACTAATGAGAAAAGCACAAAAGAAGTGCCTGACCCATTTAAAAAGCTGTTCCGCACCGAAACGCATGTATTGCGGTACCATGTATTTTGGAACTTGCGTTCGCAAGATGCCTTGGGGTGCCATTAAAAATGAATGGCACCACTGCACGGCTGCAAAAGGGCAGCACGTTTTTGTGCTTTTTGGGGAAATGTGCGATTTTGCACGTGTTCCTGTAATGCACAGGTGTGAACAAAGCCTGAATGATTCTTTTTCTGAAAAGACAGACCTTCAAACAGCAGACCCCTTCTTTTTTTTTTTTTTTTTTTTTTTTTTTTTTTTTTTTATAAAGCAGTAGTAAACTCCAATTTTTGTACCTACAGGTAAGTCAACGATAAAGCTTTACCTATAGGTACAGTGAATATCTCATAATCATGCACTGTTTAGGAAATATTTAGATGTGTAGCAGCCGGTGATGTCACCGGTGAATGCACTCTGAATGGACGACACATTGGAGTGTGCCATCCATGGAAAGTGCTGTGCCACCACCGTGACTCACATGCACAAGAATGACATCATCCCGGTTTAGCCATTCAAACTGCCGGAGCCCCCAAACCTGGAAGGAAGACTGGGTGAAGATGGAATCCATGTCAGCAGTGACAGCGCACTGCTGGAGGGATGCCATTAACTTGCAGGGGATGTTTTTTTTTCTTTTTCAAAAAAAATGGCAAACGTGGTTTGGGATTATGTCTTCTGTATGCTTGATATGTACTCCATATGCACTGCATTGGTGAAAGTTGTTATTACTGACGTTATCACCTGATGGAGGTTGGGATTATATAACTTTGTATGTACATGGGTCCAAACTTCAATTAAAAAAAAGACCTGATTTAAAAAAAAAAAACTTGCAGGGAATGTATTTTTTTTTTCTACTGATTTAGGCTTAAGGCAGAGTGGGGAAGTGTCATAACCCCTTGTCCAGCTTTGTTCTCTGACCACCTTGTTGCATTCCTGCCTACCACTCTACTGAAAATAAAAATATTTTTGTATTACTGATTGTGATTTTGTTGGAAAGAATTTCCTTTCTTCCTTTCCCATGGCAATAGGACAGAAAGTGAGGAGAAATCTCCCCAATGGAATCACAGCCCAAAAGAGGACCTATCCCTGCCTTACCTAAAGATTTAAAGATTAGATTGACTCAGAACTAATCTTTTATAGTGTAGTTATTCCTATCTCATTTTAGAGTTTAAAGGTGAACTCCAGGAATTATTTGCATTGCATATTTACAATGGTCTAGCTTGACACAATATAGGTATGTATTGCTCAGATGATTGACCATTGGGGAAGCTGTAAGTCACTGCAGTAGTTGGCGCTACTACAGTGATAGATGTTCCTTCCTGCTCATGTTCTATGGGAACACTATACGTTGACTCCAGGGGGTCGCTGGCTCTGCACTGCCGTCATTGTATTTCTTTCATTGAATACATGACATTTTCTGATTGGATGAGGTAGAGATCACAATGTCACTGCCCCTTTTTTCCACCTCCTCCAATGATTGAAAAAAAATAAAAAATAAAAGGTCTTCAATAAATTTCGTGAGATAAAAGTTGGTAGTGAGCGCACAGGAGGAAAAAGCAGCCTGCGCAAAAGGACAACCCGCTATATCCTCAAAACGATAAATGGCATAGAGTGCAGCGCTAATAATAAATCACAATAACGTCATGAATTAAATACTTATCAAAATTAGTGACATTAGCAGGGGCAAACTGACAACTCATGGGGATCATAGGGCCCCTGTGTCCTTGCCCAAACTCAAAAAAGCCTATGAAAAAGGTACCAGGGGCATCTCATGGGGCCCCCTACTGACCCCGGGCCCTCAGGCAGTGCCCGAGTTTCCAAATGGTCAGTCCGCCCCTGGACATTAGTGAATATACACAATGGTTCAATAAATATTGGCAGTCCTGAGCGAGCGACCCCCTGTGGTAAGTGTGTTGTGTGGTACACGCTCATAAAGAACCTGACCAGGACCCGGAAGATCCCAGCTATCACTGTAGTAGCACTGACTACTACAGTGATTTCCACAGAAGTCCATCAGGTATGAGAAATGCATACTTTCTTGTGCCAAGCTGGACTAATGTAAGTTTTAAAGGATCAGTCTGCTCAAAATTCGCTGTTTGGCTCCTTCTTGTATCTCCCTCCCACTGGGCTCTTATGGCTCCCCTGTGCCTAATCAGAGGCATTTCCCTGCCAATGCCGCTGACTGTGCCCACTCCCACCTCTTTCTTGTTGTTTTCTTGGCTGTAAAATAATCAAACATAGAGAACGCAAGTTCAAGGTAATGCCAAGTACAATCCCAGTCTGATATGGGAATTCATTTCTAGAGAACTCACCAGAGGAATAGCCAATAGAAAATGCCAGTGGGGATTCAGTCCTTCAGCATCTACGTGAAATACCACTTTTGGGGGACCACCCCTGTAATTATGGAAATGTTCTTAGATTTTACCTTACATTTAGTTGCTTTTGTTATTTACTAACATTTTTTTAGTGTTCCTTTTAGATGTCCCCATGTTCTGTCTAGTCGTGAAGTTTATCAGTCTAGATTAGAAGGTGTCATGACATGCTGGGACTTGTGGTTCTGCAACAACTGGACAAGCTTGGATCACTTTTTGTCAAGCTCATGCATTCATGGACAAGATTCAGAATTGCCTGTGTTAAAATCCTGGCATTTGCTTTATGCTTGATTGGCATTAAGTGTACCTGTCTCCAGACTAGGAACATTCAAGTATTTACTGTACATGTTCCTAAGAAGCAGTAAATGGGCTTTAAAACAAACTCTCACTGACCTCTATAGGTGCAGATACTATGGAGCAATTTATCGTCAGAGTCATTATTATTATACAGGATTTATATAGTGCAAACAGTTTGCTCAGCACTTTACAATATAGTGGGAGACAATACAGCAACAATACAGTTCAATACAAGAGGGATAGGAGGGCCCTGATCCTTGGAGCTTACAATCTAAGAGGGAGGGGCTAGTGGTACAAAAGTTAATAACTGTGGGGGATGGACTGGTTGGAAGAGTAGAAGTTTCCATTATTAGCTGAAGGCAGAGTACAGTTTGGGTGATATTTGGAGACAAGATTGGTAATGTCATTTGGGGCGGAGTTATAAATGGTTTTATATGTTTTTGTTAATGTTTTGAATTTTATCCGTTGAGCAATGGGAAGCCAGTGGAGGGATTGACAGAGATGGATGGAGGACACTGAGTGGAGGTCAGTGGTGGGATTGGCAGAGAGGGGTGGAGGCCAGTGGAGGGATTGGCAGAGAGGGATGGAGGACACTGAGTGGATGCCAGTGGAGAGATTGGCAGAGAGGGATGGAGGACACTGAGTGGAGGTCAGTGTTGGGATTGGCAGAGAGGGATGGAGGACACTGAGTGGAGGTCAGTGGTGGGATTGGCAGAGAGGGATGGAGGACACTGAGTGGAGGTCAGTGTTGGGATTGGCAGAGAGGGATGGAGGACACTGAGTGGAGGTCAGTGTTGGGATTGGCAGAGAGGGTTTGAGGACACTGAGTGGAGGCCAGTGGAGGGATTGGCAGAGAGGGTTTGAGGACACTGAGTGGAGGCCAGTGGAGGGATTGGCAGAGAGGGGTGGTAGATATGGAACGGTTAGTAATGTGGATGAGTCTGGCAACAGCATTCATGATATACAGCTGAAGTTATGTAAACCAGTTCAAATCCAATTTTCAGACCGATCATCTTTCCCTGCTCCCTCTCATAGCAGTGACTTGTCAGCCCTCATATATAAACACAAATCATTAGAAGGTAGACTGTTGAGAAGCTAACCAGAGCTAAACTTCAATTATATGAATTTTAGTATGAATTTCTCCACAGTGACTGTAGCTGCATAGGTGAGCAAGGATTATTTTAAAAGCTAACTCCATCTTCACCTTAGCAGCTCTTACTTTTAGAATAGGCGTGACTGTGTTGGGCCCCACTAGCACAACCATGTAATTCATTCACAGAGATCTGTAAATGAATAAACTTCAAATCCTGTCTGCCAATGTGTAACTTGAATAGATCATCGCACTCATAAATGTATTTTGCGTTTGATGCTTTCTCCAGTGCTTTTTGCAGTTTGTTTTGTGTTTTTCTACACGCGTTTTATTTTTTTGCGCGTTTTGGTTATCTTTTTTTTTGTTAAAGTGGAATTTTTTTTCTTTGCGGGACAGAATTAAAATGCACTACGCAAAACACGGCAAAAACGCACTACCATGCATTTCAGCAGCTTCTCCATCGAACTCTATTGTAGCAAAAATGCTGCTTTTTGCTTTTAAAAAAGTCCCTGACCCTTTCCAAAAATGCAGCAGTTCAAAAAAGCATCGATGTGAATATGTTCCATAGGAAACCATGTTAAATGGACTGTAGTACGTTTCTGTAAAAAGCACAAAAAACGCATTGTTGTGAACAGAGCCTCAGTCTGTTGAAACTTCCTCTGATTGCAAGTCTGTACCCTGGTATGGCCAGAGAGCTGGAGGAAGAGACTACAGCAGCCTGGCATTGCACCCGTGATCCACTGATTGTGAGTGCAATTCTTTGCAGGAAATAAATAAATAAATGCAGTTTTTTTTTTCCTGCAAAAATATGTGCATTTATTTTTTTTAAAGGTGGACTTGGCCTTTAAAGCCCATTTATTGTTTGTTAAGACCATGTAACTGCTTGAATGTCCATAATCCTGGTCTACTTTTAGCATCATCTCAGGGACGGACAAAAGCAGGCCAGAAAAATAGAACAGCAGCATAACGTCTAGCCCAGGGGAAGGCAACCTGCGGCTCTCTAACTATTGTGGAACTACATTTCCCATGAGGCATTGCAAAGATTACAAAACTGACAGTTACAGCTATGACTTGCAGAGGCATGATGGAACTTGTAGTCCTGTGGCTCTCAGGTTGCCTACCCCTGGTCTAGCCAGACCTTGTGAAACATGTTCAAATTTTCTTGGAGCCAAACTGGCACTTCTTGGAGGACCTTTGTGTGTTGAGCCAGTCAGCCAGCAGGGAAGCTCTTTCTTGGTGTGCGTCAGGAAAGCGCATAAAACGATTCCGATTGATGGCTGCAGAGTTTTATACAAGTAGTAACCTTCCAACTTTTTCAGAACTACAAGTCCTAGCATGTACTGACTGCTCTGAACCTTGGACCTTGCTGTTTTGTACAGTCCAGAATATAACACTGCACAGGAAAGACTGTCTTCTCTAGAGCTGTACAGGTTGGCTCACTGTTGTCCTACTTTTCATTTCATCTGTCGATCATCGCTCGCTTTTCATCTGTCATCATCATCGCTCTCTGCTTCCTGTCTAATGTCACACAGATCCTATCGCCCAGTCCATGTGATCTGTTCGCTGACTCTTATGGGGTCTTTTCCCCAAAGAAGGTTTGTACTATACAGTAACTTGTCGTCTTAGAGTAGAACTGAGCTGTCTTAGGGGGGGGAGTCATTATATGAAGGGCTTCTGATCTTTGTCTGCAAGTGAAACGGTTATCCCCTCTGTGCCAAAGGCCTGTGCTGGATCATAGTTATCTCTGTACACATACAGGTATATTTGCATTTATTAAAGAGAAATTGTATTTTTAGTGGCTTTACAATTTTTGTCTGTAAAATTTACTTAAATAGGTTTAACATTACTTTTTTACTTGCTCGCTTTACCATATTTTGAAGGATGGTGCTTCGTATCAAGACCTGTAGATAAAAGGGTTAGACCAGTGGTTCTCAACCTTCCTAATGCCGTGACCCTTTAATACAGTTCCTCATGTTGTGGTGACCCCCAACCATAAAATTATTTACCCAGTAATTATAATTCATGAGTGTCGTTTTACCTCCAATACTGCTGCTTTCAACACAGTAGCTGCTTTCAACACAGTAGCTGCTTTCAACACAGTAGCTGCTTTCAACACAGTAGCTGCTTTCAACACAGTAGCTGCTTTCTACACAGTAGCTGCTCTTTACACATCGGAAATATGTGTTTTCTGATGGTCTTAGGGGACCCCTGTGAAAGGGTTGTTTGACCCCCAAAGGGGTCGCGACTTACAGGTTGAGAACCACTGGGTTAGACAAAAAAAAAAATGGAAACACTACAGGATTTGCAGGTATGAAAGTGATGACATGTTCTGTTTTGGAAGTGATGTAAGGGTTCATGTACACGGGACGTTTGGAAAACACTTCTGAATGATGGAAACCGACTGCTGGAAAACGTAGGTTAAAAAAGGTCTGTTTAGCCGCGTTTATGCGCGTTTGCGTTTAGAAGCGTTTTTTAAAGATAACATCAGGAGACCTTCCAAAATGCAAGAATGCACTGAAAAACAGTAAAAAAAATTAACTATTTCAGATATTTTAAGAGAAATAGAGAGAGCAGAAGCAGAGAGAGCAGTATGTGTGGAGATGACCTGTCTTTTCTGGTTGTATTCACTATGGATCCCATCATGAGGATAACGCGGCGCGTTCTACCATTGTTTCCTTCACACAAAACCTGGAACTGACTGCGCTGCTGTACCGGGTCCATTTGAATACATGGAAAATGCTTTTCATGCATTTCTGATGATGAAAAAGGCTCTGGACAGCATTTGGATATGGAACAGTTAAAAAAACGCTTCTAAACGCAAATGATTATAAATGCGGTTACAAGCGTTTGGCGTTTGAAACGCTGATAAAATCTACTCCTGAACACAAGTTTGGTGCGTTCAAAAAAAGACTGTAAACTCAGCTGCCTGTAAACGACGTGTACATGGACACATAGGAAAACATTAGGGAGAGTTCAGGGGCTGCTGAAAAAAACGCAGAAAAGCTCCTGAACGTGCAGTGTACATGAGCCCTTACATTCTTTTGCTTCCGCTGTGTGATGAGACACCTAGCTAACAGGTGGGAAGCCTCACTGTCGTCATTCACTGCATGTGTTGCTAGTAATACGGAGTCATGTCAGAGCTTACTGAGCTTCAAAGAGGGCAAATTTAAATAAAGGAATGCGCTAAAACCAAAAACTATTCCTAATTTAGTGTAGAAAAGATATAGATCTATTCTCAATTAATATAAAAAGATATCAAAATTATGTGCAAAACTATTTTTTAGTGCACTAAATAGTTTTGCACATAATTTTGATATTTTTTTATATTAATTGAGAATAGATATATATATCTTTTGCACTAATGTTTCTACACTAAATTAGGAATAGTTTGTGGTTTTAGCGCATTCCTTTATTTATTTATTTTATTTAAGTTATAGCACTAAGAAATTTATTTGGTTTCTTTGAGGTGGAATTGCTACTTTAAAGTATTAAGGGTGTGGCGCTTTTATTACACTTGTGAAAGAGGGCAAATTGTTGGTGCCGCTTAGCTGGTGCCTCTGTGACTAAAGTCGCCAGGTACAGTACCAAACGTTATGACGGTATACACAGTTTCCAGAAAAACGCTATCTGATAAGTATAAGCGCGGTCCACATGGTCACCTGACCGAAAGAGACAAAAAGACATTGCGCCAGATTGTATCTAGGGGTAAGAAAACTGCTGCAAATGTGACTGCAGAGCTCAATCTCAGTCTTCACGGAACTCAGTCTTCACTGAGATTGAGCTCTGCAGTCACTTTTGCAGCAGTTGTTTTCTTATTCCGGGTCACAATCCTGCGCAGTGTCCTTTTGTCTCTTTCGATCAGTTGACCATGTGGACCGTGCTTATCAAAAAATGTTTTCCTGGAAACTGTATATGCCGCCATAACCTTTGATACTGTACCTCGCCACACGGCAAATAAATTGTCAACTTCAGTCACCAGCTAAGCGACACCAACAATTTGCCCTCTTTGAAGCTCTGACATGATTCTGTAATACTAGCAGCGCATGCAGCAAGTGAAGAAAGTGAAGCTTCCCACCTGTCAGCTAGGTGTCTCATCACACAGCAGAAGAATGGTACATCACTTCAGCTTTCAATGCGAAACATGTCGCCACTTTCACACCTGCAAATCATGCGTTTCCATTTTTTTTTTTTATCTAACCCCTGTACTTCCTCTGTTGGCTCCCCTGATGTCAGACATTGACATTGACTTTATTACTGAGCTGCAGTGGGAAAAATCCACTGCAGACTAAAGCCAGCCATAGCTGGATCGAATTTCGGCTAGTTCAGCAGGGGCTTGCCAGGATTCAATCCATCTATGGGCAGGCTGGTAGCACTGAAGTCGATCCATCGATTTGATTTCAGTTCAGCCACCCTGTCGGATTTTTTTCTACATATGATTGGCTGCTATAGCTTCTAGCAGTAATTGTGTTCTGCCAGCGCAGTGGGAGGGACTCCCCCATCAACACTGACTGTATTGATGGGGGAATCGAGCAGTTTTCTCTCCTTCCACCCTATGGGCTACTTAAGCCACCTAAAAATGATAATTTGGCATTTTGATCAGAATGATCTTAGCTGATCCTCAAGCAATTCCCTGATAAAATGTCATTGATAGAGAACAACAGAAAGGCTGAAGCATTGTGTGTGGGCAGCACAGTGGCTAAATGGTTAGCACTTCCACCTGGCAGTACTAGGGTCGCTGGCAGGGGCGGACTGACAAATCATGGGGCCCTCGGGCAATAGGGCATCATGGGGCCCCCTGTCCTTGCCCAAACTCAAAAAAGCCTATGAAAAAGGTACCAGGGGCATCACATGGGGCCCCCTACTGACCCCGGGCCCTCGGGCAGTGTCCAAGTTTCCAAATGGTCAGTCCACCCCTGGTCGCTGGTTCGATTCCCAACCACAACATCACCTGCCTGGAATTTGCATGTTCTCCCTGTGCCTGCGTGGGTTTCCTCTGGGTACTCTGGTTTCCTTCCATGCTCCAAAGACATGCTGGTAGGTGAATGGTCTTCTGTCTTAATTGGTCCTAGTATGTGTATGTATGAATGTGAGTTAGGGACCTTAGATTGTACACCCCCTGAGGGTTAGGGACCTTAGATTGTACACCCCCTGAGGGTTAGGGACCTTAGATTGTACACCCCCTGAGGGTTAGGGACCTTAGATTGTACACCCCTTGAGGGTTAGGGACTGATGTGAATGTACAATATATATGTAAAGCGCTGCGTAAATTAACAGTGCTATACAGGGGCGGACTGACAACTCATAGGGCCCCCGGGCAATAGGGGATCATGGGGCCCCTGTGTCCTTGCCCAAACTCAAAAAAGCCTATGAAAAAGGTACCAGGGGCATCTCATGGGGCCCCCTACTGACCCCGGGCCCTCGGGCAGTGCCCGAGTTTCCAAATGGTCAGTCCACCCCTGAACTCAAGTCAAATCTTTTTTTTTTTGGGGGGGGGGGGGGAAGTTGGATAGCGTGGGGAGGGATTAGAACCCCTGTCAGGTTTTCATAGGTGTTCATAGGGAGATTTGCCCTCTCTATTTGTCCTGATGACCACCATCGCAAAGCGTGAAAGTGAAAGAAAATCTATAAGTGCCTGAAAGAAATAAATAATAAATCCTTTATCGAGTAAAAGGGTTCCTACATATATATTTAAATTCTGCTTGAAGTTCTGCCCAGGGAAGTCTCATTTTTGTAATTGGTTGTGGAGTGGATATGCTGAGTCTTATGGGCTGGAGTTTATGTATGATGTTGTAAACCTGTGCTGTGGATGTGGGCCCCGGATTTCTCATTGAATAGCTGCAAGTAGGCAGGTTACGGATTCCAATCATGGAAGATCTCTTTTAACAATTACGTTCTCTTTTGCAGACTCCTCACCTTGTTAACCTTAATGAAGATCCTCTCATGTCAGAGTGCCTTTTGTATTACATCAAAGATGGTATCACCAGGTAAGCCGAGATAAGATGTCATTGCCCACATCGGATGATCTGCAACTGCTTGACGTAACCTCTGCCATCTTCTTTCACCAGGGTTGGTCAGGCAGATGCAGAGAGGCGCCAGGATATCGTGCTAAGTGGCGCCCATATTAAAGAGAAACATTGCATATTCCGCAGCGAGAGGAAGCCAAATGGAGAAGGTAATGACTTCAAACTAATGATGAATTGTGATGGGAAAAATGATGAATTGTAGTGGGACAGGCTGAGTTGTCAGATGACTGCACAGCTAAGGGCTCGTTCACACTTGGCTGTTTTACCAACGATTGTCAAACGCCCCTATAGCGTTTGGCAAGCGTTGGTCCGGCGTTTGCGGAGTGTTTTTTTAACTCTGCAAACGCCACATGCGCGGTTTAGCAGCGGTTGCTAGGCGTTTGCCGAGCGTTAATAACGCCCCACAAACGCCTATAATGCAGTTTGAGTGGTGTTACCGCTCTGCAAACGCCCCGCAACCGTGTCGCAACCGCACGGAGCGGCACCATAGACGAGAATAGGAGGCTTCAACGCCTCCTGACTCGACCAGTGGCGTCCGTTTTGACGCGACGCAAACGCTCCCGTTAGAACAGTACCATGTGCTGTAATGTGCAGAATTGGCAGAGGCGTTTGGGAAGCGGTAAAAACGCTTCCCAAACGCCTCTCTGCCGCCTGCACACAACGCTAGTGTGAACGTAGCCTAACACAATTTTTCTTCATGATATTGTTCAGTTTTGGAACAAATAAATGAATGCTCTGCGTTCAACCATCGCATATTTACCATTTATTGCATTTGGGACCCAAAGAAAATGCTCCTTTAGCATCTGTTGCTTATCTCTTGCCTTTCATTCCCTTAGTTGTTGTCACATTGGAGCCATGTGAGCTTTCAGAGACTTACGTGAATGGAAAGCGGGTTATCCTTCCCGTACAGCTGCGTTCCGGTAAGTAGGGAAGTTTTCACTTTATATTACTTCAACTTCCAAAATAGTCGCCTCATTCACTTTAATCCTCCTTCCTTCCTTCCCGTTCTTTCAGGGAACCGAATCATTATGGGTAAGAACCACGTTTTCCGTTTCAACCACCCCGAGCAGGCCAGGGCAGAGAGGGAGAAGACGCCATCGGCAGAGACACCCTCGGAGCCTGTGGATTGGACGTTTGCCCAGCGTGAGCTCTTGGAGAAGCAAGGCATTGATATGAAACAGGAGATGGAGAAAAGGTACACGCTCCTTTGTGCCGCAAGCTATTATCACTCTTGTGCTGAATGGCTTGTCCAATAAGGGAAGAGCAAAATACACACAACCAATCAGATTTCATTTTTAAATTAACTTTCCTAAGTTAAAACATCGGTTTTCTCAGTCACTTTTTGCTCTGTAGCACTAAGCTGGTCCTTTCTGCTAATGTTATTATCATTATACAGGATTTATATCACGCCAACAGTTTGCTCAGCGCTTTACAATATAATAGGAGACAATACAGTTCAATACAAGAGGGAAAGGAGGGCCTGATCCTGGGAGCTTACAATCTAAGAGATTACATTTGTTATTTAAAGTGGAAGTCTTGGCAAAGCCTATCGAACTCTAAACCTACTCTCAGCCACATTCTAAGCCTAATCTTTCTAACTCTGTAAAGAAAAGATCGCTGTATTTACCTATTCTGAAGCCCACATATTTATTATTATTATTATTATTATACAGTATTTATATAGCGCCAAAAGGTTTGCTCAGCGCTGTACATTATAGTGGGGGGACAGAACATGAGACAATACAGTAATAAAACAATATACGAGGGGTTCGAGGGCCCTGCTCTTTCGAGCTTACAATCTAGGAGGGAGGGGATAGTGGTACAGGAGGAAGTGGATTTGGGGGATGGAGTGGTGGGAGGAGTGGAGGAGATAGGCTGTTAGGTGAGGGTGAGGTAGGCTTCCCTGAGGAGATGGGTTTTCAGGGTGCGCCTAAAGGTGAGGAGGGTAGGTGACAGTCTGATGGATTGGGGTAGTGAGTTCCAGAGGATAGGGGAAGTCCTGGAGAAGTCCTGCAGTCAGGCATGGGAGGAGGAGACGACCAGGGAGCTAGAAAGTAGGAGGTCTTGTGAGGAGCGAAGAGTACAGGTTGGGTATCAGGTCGGTGAGGTAGTTTGGGGCAGTGTTATGAATGGCTTTGTACGTCAATGTTAGTAGTTTGAATACTACACATAGTGTAGCATTTCAAGTAATATAAACATTTATTGTAGTGCTTACATTAAAATACTCATCAATCAGCAGCATATTCCCATGTCCCAGCCTAGAGCAGCTTCCTGGAACACTGCAATGCCGATTCCAATAGCAAAGATGGCCGCTCCGCTACTTCCAGTTTGCATATTATGTCAGGCGTCACGTGTCTGACGCGTTTCGTCACTTCCGGACTTCTTCTGAAGGGATTCAAAATGCTCCCCAAAAAACCTTTTGCAGGAATGTGAGTTCTTGCTATGTGAAGATGTGATTGGGGCCTGACAGCTAAGTGTCTCTGTACACTCCCGCCTGTGTATAGTATGAAGATGGCCATACACTATGCAATCAGATTGTACAATTTCTTTTAGATTTACCAAAACTGTGGAATAGGAGGACAGACCTGGACAATCCATTCCATTTGTCCATCAAGTCAGACAGGCCCTTGCACTACATAGGTGATGGTAGATCTAAAGGAGATAGTACAGAAATCAGAATGTACAGAAGGTGGGTGGAAATAAGAGGTGGTATAGTAAACAGGGATGTGGGGTCCAGAGTGATGGACACGCCTTATTCTGTGGACATCTTTAGCAGTGCATGATGGGATATGACCTACAGGAAGCGATGCAAGCAGGAAGCATTTTTTTTTAAAACTAAAACAGGAAGGTGAAAACTGAAAGCTTCCATGGATGAGGTAAGTGAGAGATACGCCCACTGGAATGGCTGGGGCAGAAAGGACATTGGAAAAGAATTCTATTTATTACAAAAAGTGAAATTCTGCTCGAAAAAGGTGAATTTACCCTTTAGGATTCCTCCGTGTATGGCTGCCTTTAGGATATTCTCAGGACCAGGGGTGGACTGACCATTGGGGAACTTGGGCACTGCCCGAGGACCCGGGGTCAGTAGGGGTCCCCATGAGATGTCCCTGGTACCTTTTATAGGCTTTTTTGAGTGTGGGCGAGGACACAGGGGCCCCATGATCCCCTATTGCCCGGGGGCCCCATGAGTTGTCAGTCCACCCCTGCTTAGGACTGTTGTACTTGATGCCGTTTTCTTCTATCTATTCCTACAGGCTTCAGGAAATGGAAATTTTGTACAAAAAGGAGAAGGAAGAAGCGGATCTCCTCCTGGAGCAGCAGAGACTGGTAAGAGCCGCATTGCTGAATTTCCTCACTATCGCCCCCTGTTCTCACTGGCACTTTTCCCTCACACCATGTAGTATGACCACACTTCTTAGCCTACACATTGGATCTCAACTTATCAGCTGCTCAGTTAGGCTTTTCCACATTTTATCTACTATATATTTCTACTTTGTACCATCCATTGATATGCAGCTTCTAAATCTTTGCCATAACCTCTGTGAGCTTTTTCCACATGCAGTCTAGATACATTATAAAGAGGAGTTTTTGCATGAACGGGACCTTTTCCAACAGAACTAGAAGTTGACCCCTAATTTATGATCCCATTTGTATTCTCTGTTTCTTTCACAAACACAAAACAGAACTTTATTTGTGCCAGGTAGTGGTGGGCGATGACTCCAGCATCCAGTACATCAGATTTCAGCAGTTTGTAGCAATCTATCTCACGAAAGCTGATTTTGGACCAGAGGCTCTGAGTTTTGACACTTTGCCTTCTGCATTTGTCGAATAAAGAGACAGTATCATCCAGTGAAGATGTAGGCTTTTCCAGTTTTTTAGCAACTACGAGTCACACCAAGTCTTCCCAGTATGGATGCCAAATTGCAGGAAGGGGTGGTCAAAGCATTGTCATGCAAGTTGTTAAAGTGAATCTATGGGCAAAATAAACTCCTCTATTGCAGTTTGTCCATGGCATTAACACAGCAGTCGTTTTCTGTTTTTCTGTGTCCATCCTGTAACATAGATATATTACCTGTTGATCCTGCCACAAGAGCTGGTATTTGTCCTTCCTTTAACAGGGTGACAACACTGTTTGCTTTGCAGTGAAATTGCACAGCAGCGTTGTCACCCTGGACAGGGTAGTCTTCAGTAGACATGAATTTTAATCCCTTTACGCCGGCCGCACACAAATGTTTGGCCTCCCGGCGTCTGGGCCTAGACGCTGAGCGGCCGCACATTTCCGTTCAGGTAAGAAAAAACATATGTGCTGAGAGTGCGTGCCCTGCGCGCTCCCAGCACACATGTCCGGTACTCACGGAAAGGTCCCGGTCTGCTCTTTCGATCAGGACGTTTCCCGATCATGTGACCGCCGTGGTGACACGTCACGGCGGTCACATGATTCCTAAACCACGCCCTGCCTCCCGGGGTCTGAAACTCTTAAAGGGCCGGGAGACGCCAGCAGGAAGGGGTTAAACTGACTTTGAGCAAGTAGCAAATACGTTAAAGTAGAGAAGAGAGACGGCAGCGCCACTCTATGTGTAGACGGTTAAAATTAGGAAGATTTAATAGTAAATTTGCACTCACATGTGGTGACATTATCCCTGCGAGCCTCCGCTACTCCTCGAGCCCTGGACACCACCGGCGCAACGGGAAAACGCCCAGAACATGGCCAAAGGACCTGATGCTCCCACTGGACCTCCATCACTTGACCTGCCTACCTGTTACCTATCTATGTGAGTTACCATTAACCACTTGCCTACCGGGGACTTCTATCCCCTTCCTGCCCAGGCCAATTTTCAGCTTTCAGTTCTGTCGCACTTTGAATGACATTTGCGCGGTCATGCAACACTGAACACATATGAAATTGGTATAATTTTTTTCACACAAATAGAGCTTCCTTTTGGTTTTATTTAATCGCTGCTGGGTGTTTTATTTTTTTGCGCTATAAACAAGAAAAGAGCAAAAAAAAAAATGCAGCCTCATCAATGCACATCAATGAAGAAGAAAAATTACCTGTTTGCAAAATTTTATAATAGAAACAAAGAAAACCTTTTTTTGTTTTCAAAGTTTTTGCTCTTTTTTTGTTTGATAAATGATAAAAATTTCATATGGGTACAGTGTTGCATGACTGCGCAATTGTCATTCAAAGTGCAACAGCACTGAAAGCTGAAAATTGGCCTGTGCACGTAGGGGGTAAAAGTGCCTGGGAGGCAAGAGGTTAAATCCGCCTGATTGTAACCGTCTACACTTAGGGCTCGTTCACACTTGGCTGTTTTACCAACGCTTGCCAAACGCCCCTATAGCGTTTGGCAAGCGTTGGTCCGGCATTTGTGGAGCGTTTTTTAATGCTCCGCAAACGCCGCATGCGCGGTTTAGTGGCGGTTGCTAGGCGTTTGCCGAGCGTTAATAACGCCCCACTAACGCCCCACTAACGCCTATAATACAGTTTGAGTGGTGTTACCGCTCCGCAAACGCCCCGCAACCGCACCGCAAACGCCGGCCGGGCGTTTGCGGAGCGGCACCATAGACGAGAATAGGAGGCTTCAAAGCCTCCTGACTCGACCAGAGGCGTCTGTTTTGCCGCGACGCAACGCAAACGCTCCCGTTAGAACAGCACCATGTGCTGTAATGTGCAGAATTGGCAGAGGCGTTTGGGAAGCAGTAAAAACACTTCCCAAACGCCTCTCTGCCGCCTGCACACAAGGCTAGTGTGAACGTAGCCTAAGAGTGGCGCTGCCGTCTCTCTGCTCTACCTGCATTAGGAGTATCTACAAACTCTTAGAGCCGTCTGCCTCCTCGGACAAGTCCATACTTCTACAAGCCCCCCACTACAGATGGACTTGGACACCACCTCCACATGGACCTTCTATTAACCCCCATTGCTGACGGTCCATCCTCAAACGCACGCAGGGTAGATGCGTCTTAGCGCTCCCTCCCCCACTCACCAGTAAATACATTAAAGCCTGACTAGACTCCACCTAAGGCTCAGTTCACACTAGTGAGACTTTAGACACATAAAGTCACATGACAAGTCGCAACCCATTTTTTTCAATGGCACCCATTCCAATCTATGCGAATTTCATCACAGTGTCTTTTAAAAAAGGTTCCTTGACTACTTTGATGCGACTTTCTTGCGCCTAGGGTGCCATAAAGTGTAAAAGTTGCATAAAAATCACACTCCAAAGTCGCACTGGAAATTTGCAGTCGCACTCGTGTGAACCGAGCCTAGCACTTTAAACAGAAGCAGTTTTTTTCTTATGGAAAGACAGCTTATCACAGATAAATAAAAGCTGATGATTGTGGACACGCCCACCAGTGGTATATGATTGGTCCCAGTCCCTCTAACTGCCTATGCTTGAGAGCTTGACCTTTTCAAAGATTTGGAGAAGTAATAAAACTGCTGGCAGGAGCAACAGGTAATAAAACTGTTAAAGCGGAACTCCAGCCTTACCTTTTTTTCTTCACGCTTGTAGCAAGTCCTCTCTTTTGTTTAAATTAGGAACTCTCAATTCCGTGCAAACCTGTATAACCTGTAAAATTCTGCAGCAACTATCTTGAGCTTACCTTCATTTCCTATCTGAACAACTTCAATCATGCATCATTCTCCTCTCCTGGCCTGTACTGTCCTTGCCCATCTGTCACAGCTATTGGCTTTCTCTGCCGTCAGTCATTTTGTTCCCGAGTATCATATGGAAGAACACATCCCTTGAATCCCTTTAGAAGTGCATGCTCACATTGATCATCAGATTTCACAGCTAAAGTCTTCAACACCCAATGGCTGGGAGCTGTAGGGATGTTTAACCACTTCCCATCCGGCCCATGTACATAAACAGCAGGACGGGAGCAGTGCAGGAGCGGGTGGCCGTTTATAAACGCCCTCCCGCTTCCCTGCCTGTGCGCGCTCCCAGGGAGCGTGGCACCGCAATCTGGTGCCCGCTGTGTCCAGAGGACACAACGGAACACCGATCCCTGTATGGGACCTCTGTGTGAGGTCCCAATCATGTGATCACTGATTGCCCAATCAGTGATCACATGAATAGTAGTAAGCAAGATGTCACTTGTCACACTGCGCAGGAGCAAGATCGCTCCTTCTTCACACTGCGCAGGAGCAAGATCGCTCCTTCTTCACACTGCGCAGGAGCAAGATCGCTCCTTCTTCACACTGCGCAGGAGCGTGATCGCTCCTTCTTCACACTGCGCAGGAGCGAGATCGCTCCTTCTTCACACTGCGCAGGAGCGAGATCGCTCCTTCTTCACACTGCGCAGGAGCGAGATCGCTCCTTCTTCACACTGCGCAGGAGCGAGATCGCTCCTTCTTCACACTGCGCAGGAGCGAGATCGCTCCTTCTTCACACTGCGCAGGAGCGAGATCGCTCCTTCTTCACACTGCGCAGGAGCGTGATCGCTCTTTCTTCACACTGCGCAGGAGCGTGATCGCTCCTTCTTCACACTGCGCAGGAGCGTGATCGCTCCTTCTTCACACTGCGCAGGAGCGTGATCGCTCCTTCTTCACACTGCGCAGGAGCGTGATCGCTCCTTCTTCACACTGCGCAGGAGCGTGATCGCTCCTTCTTCACACTGCGCAGGAGCGTGATCGCTCCTTCTTCACACTGCGCAGGAGCGTGATCGCTCCTTCTTCACACTGCGCAGGAGCGTGATCGCTCCTTCTTCACACTGCGCAGGAGCGTGATCGCTCCTTCTTCACACTGCGCAGGAGCGTGATCGCTCCTTCTTCACACTGCGCAGGAGCGTGATCGCTCCTTCTTCACACTGCGCAGGAGCGTGATCGCTCCTTCTTCACACTGCGCAGGAGCGTGATCGCTCCTTCACACTGCGCAGGAGCGTGATCGCTCCTTCTTCACACTGCGCAGGAGCGTGATCGCTCCTTGTTCACACTGCGCAGGAGCGTGATCGCTCCTTCTTCACACTGCGCAGGAGCGTGATCGCTCCTTCTTCACACTGCGCAGGAGCGAGATCGCCCCTTCTTCTTCACAATGCGCATGAGCGAGATCGCCCCTTCTTCTTCACAATGCGCATGAGCGAGATCGCCCCTTCTTCTTCACACTGCGCAGGAGCGAGATCGCCCCTTCTTCTTCACAATGCGCATGAGCGAGATCGCCCCTTCTTCTTCACACTGCGCATGAGCGAGATCGCCCCTTCTTCTTCACACTGCGCAGGAGCGAGATCGCCCCTTCTTCTTCACACTGCGCAGGAGCGAGATCGCCCCTTCTTCTTCACACTGCGCAGGAGCGAGATCGCCCCTTCTTCTTCACACTGCGCAGGAGCGAGATCGCCCCTTCTTCTTCACACTGCGCAGGAGCGAGATCGCCTCTTCTTCTTCACACTGCGCAGGAGCGAGATCGCCTCTTCTTCTTCACACTGCGCAGGTGCGAGATCGCCTCTTCTTCTTCACACTGCGCAGGTGCGAGATCGCCTCTTCTTCTTCACACTGCGCAGGTGCGAGATCGCCTCTTCTTCTTCACACTGCGCAGGAGCGTGATCGCTCCTTCTTCACACTGCGCAGGAGCGAGATCGCCCCTTCTTCTTCACAATGCGCATGAGCGAGATCGCCCCTTCTTCTTCACACTGCGCAGGAGCGAGATCGCCCCTTCTTCTTCACACTGCTCAGGTGCGAGATCGCCTCTTCTTCTTCACACTGCGCAGGTGCGAGATCGCCCCTTCTTCTTCACACTGCGCAGGTGCGAGATCGCCCCTTCTTCTTCACACTGCGCAGGTGCGAGATCGCCCCTTCTTCTTCACACTGCGCAGGTGCGAGATCGCCCCTTCTTCTTCACACTGCGCAGGTGCGAGATTGCCCCTTCTTCTTCACACTGCGCAGGTGCGAGATCGCCCCTTCTTCTTCACATTGCGCAGGTGCGAGATCGCCCCTTCTTCTTCACACTGCGCAGGTGCGAGATCGCCCCTTCTTCTTCACACTGCGCAGGTGCGAGATCGCCCCTTCTTCTTCACACTGCGCAGGTGCGAGATCGCCCCTTCTTCTTCACACTGCGCAGGAGCGAGATCGCCTCTTCTTCTTCACACTGCGCAGGAGCGAGATCGCCTCTTCTTCTTCACACTGCGCAGGAGCGAGATCGCCTCTTCTTCTTCACACTGCGCAGGTGCGAGATCGCCTCTTCTTCTTCACACTGCGCAGGAGCGTGATCGCTCCTTCTTCACACTGCGCAGGAGCGAGATCGCCCCTTCTTCTTCACAATGCGCATGAGCGAGATCGCCCCTTCTTCTTCACACTGCGCAGGAGCGAGATCGCCCCTTCTTCTTCACACTGCGCAGGAGCGAGATCGCCCCTTCTTCTTCACACTGCGCAGGAGCGAGATCGCCCCTTCTTCTTCACACTGCTCAGGTGCGAGATCGCCTCTTCTTCTTCACACTGCGCAGGTGCGAGATCGCCCCTTCTTCTTCACACTGCGCAGGTGCGAGATCGCCCCTTCTTCTTCACACTGCGCAGGTGCGAGATCGCCCATTCTTCTTCACACTGCGCAGGTGCGAGATCGCCCCTTCTTCTTCACACTGCGCAGGTGCGAGATCGCCCCTTCTTCTTCACACTGCGCAGGTGCGAGATCGCCCCTTCTTCTTCACACTGCGCAGGTGCGAGATCGCCCCTTCTTCTTCACACTGCGCAGGTGCGAGATCGCCCCTTCTTCTTCACACTGCGCAGGTGCGAGATCGCCCCTTCTTCTTCACACTGCGCAGGTGCGAGATCGCGTCTTCTTCACACTGCGCAGGTGCGAGATCGCTCCTTCTTCACACTGCGCAGGTGCGAGATCGCTCCTTCTTCACACTGCAGGAGCGAGATCGCTCCTTCTTCACACTGCGCAGGTGCGAGATCGCCCCTTCTTCTTCACACTGCGCAGGAGCGTGATCGCTCCTTCTTCACACTGCGCAGGAGCGTGATCGCTCCTTCTTCACACTGCGCAGGAGCGTGATCGCTCCTTCTTCACACTGCGCAGGAGCGAGATCGCCCCTTCTTCTTCACAATGCGCATGAGCGAGATCGCCCCTTCTTCTTCACAATGCGCATGAGCGAGATCGCCCCTTCTTCTTCACACTGCGCAGGAGCGAGATCGCCCCTTCTTCTTCACAATGCGCATGAGCGAGATCGCCCCTTCTTCTTCACACTGCGCAGGAGCGAGATCGCCCCTTCTTCTTCACACTGCGCAGGAGCGAGATCGCCCCTTCTTCTTCACACTGCGCAGGAGCGAGATCGCCCCTTCTTCTTCACACTGCGCAGGAGCGAGATCGCCCCTTCTTCTTCACACTGCGGAGGAGCGAGATCGCCCCTTCTTCTTCACACTGCGCAGGAGCGAGATCGCCTCTTCTTCTTCACACTGCGCAGGAGCGAGATCGCCTCTTCTTCTTCACACTGCGCAGGAGCGAGATCGCCTCTTCTTCTTCACACTGCGCAGGTGCGAGATCGCCTCTTCTTCTTCACACTGCGCAGGTGCGAGATCGCCTCTTCTTCTTCACACTGCGCAGGTGCGAGATCGCCTCTTCTTCTTCACACTGCGCAGGAGCGTGATCGCTCCTTCTTCACACTGCGCAGGAGCGAGATCGCCCCTTCTTCTTCACAATGCGCATGAGCGAGATCGCCCCTTCTTCTTCACACTGCGCAGGAGCGAGATCGCCCCTTCTTCTTCACACTGCTCAGGTGCGAGATCGCCTCTTCTTCTTCACACTGCGCAGGTGCGAGATCGCCCCTTCTTCTTCACACTGCGCAGGTGCGAGATCGCCCCTTCTTCTTCACACTGCGCAGGTGCGAGATCGCCCCTTCTTCTTCACACTGCGCAGGTGCGAGATCGCCCCTTCTTCTTCACACTGCGCAGGTGCGAGATCGCCCCTTCTTCTTCACACTGCGCAGGTGCGAGATTGCCCCTTCTTCTTCACACTGCGCAGGTGCGAGATCGCCCCTTCTTCTTCACATTGCGCAGGTGCGAGATCGCCCCTTCTTCTTCACACTGCGCAGGTGCGAGATCGCCCCTTCTTTTTCACACTGCGCAGGTGCGAGATCGCCCCTTCTTCTTCACACTGCGCAGGTGCGAGATCGCCCCTTCTTCTTCACACTGCGCAGGAGCGAGATCGCCTCTTCTTCTTCACACTGCGCAGGAGCGAGATCGCCTCTTCTTCTTCACACTGCGCAGGAGCGAGATCGCCTCTTCTTCTTCACACTGCGCAGGTGCGAGATCGCCTCTTCTTCTTCACACTGCGCAGGAGCGTGATCGCTCCTTCTTCACACTGCGCAGGAGCGAGATCGCCCCTTCTTCTTCACAATGCGCATGAGCGAGATCGCCCCTTCTTCTTCACACTGCGCAGGAGCGAGATCGCCCCTTCTTCTTCACACTGCGCAGGAGCGAGATCGCCCCTTCTTCTTCACACTGCGCAGGAGCGAGATCGCCCCTTCTTCTTCACACTGCTCAGGTGCGAGATCGCCTCTTCTTCTTCACACTGCGCAGGTGCGAGATCGCCCCTTCTTCTTCACACTGCGCAGGTGCGAGATCGCCCCTTCTTCTTCACACTGCGCAGGTGCGAGATCGCCCATTCTTCTTCACACTGCGCAGGTGCGAGATCGCCCCTTCTTCTTCACACTGCGCAGGTGCGAGATCGCCCCTTCTTCTTCACACTGCGCAGGTGCGAGATCGCCCCTTCTTCTTCACACTGCGCAGGTGCGAGATCGCCCCTTCTTCTTCACACTGCGCAGGTGCGAGATCGCCCCTTCTTCTTCACACTGCGCAGGTGCGAGATCGCCCCTTCTTCTTCACACTGCGCAGGTGCGAGATCGCCCCTTCTTCTTCACACTGCGCAGGTGCGAGATCGCGTCTTCTTCACACTGCGCAGGTGCGAGATCGCTCCTTCTTCACACTGCGCAGGTGCGAGATCGCTCCTTCTTCACACTGCAGGAGCGAGATCGCTCCTTCTTCACACTGCAGGAGCGAGATCGCACCTTCTTCATACTGCGCAGGTGCAAGATCGCTCCTTCTTCATACTGCGCAGGAGCAAAAACAGGAAGAGCATGCTGGGTAGCCAGGTGCACAATTTCCCGGAAGAATGTCTGAGCGGGCTTCAGGTGCCCACACTTACGATGACAGCGTTCACAATATGAGGGTGCAGTAAGTACGTTTATTTTTTATAAGGAAAGCAAAGGATTACAAGTACAGGTGATCTCAGCATTGCCTAAGCTGCCACTCTCACAGGGGTGCCTTTTGGAAAAAAAAAAAATATTAAACGGCTGGAATTCCGCTTTAACAAGGGCACTCAGAAAAACAAAAAAACAGTTGTACTAATGCTATGGACAGACCGAATCATTTATGTCATTGTTTATTTTGTTCATAGTTGCACTTACATTTTGCATGGAGATTATTGGAACACGGACCAAAAAGAAACCTAACTAGAGATCAAGTTAACCCAATTTGACCAGCAACATCATAATATAAATGAGCTTGTATACTAGGAAGCTTTTAAAATCGTTTACAAATGTAAAAATTTCAGGAGAATTTTAGGCCTTAAAATATCATACGCTAATTTCCACTTCCCTCCGAAATCCAATACAAGAATACCGCCAACTGCCACTTTAATGACTTCTTTTTGGCCAGATAAACAGATGATGTGAATGTATTAGTATAGATTTTGCATAATATAACGGTTTCATATCAGTTAAAAGTTCTTTTGTAAACAAAGTCCAGTTGTGTGTTTTTATATGGTACCTCGCTACTGTCGTTAGAGGTTGGGTGTGGGGGAGGGGGGTCAGACAGTTCCTATTTTAATATTTTCATGTTATCAGGCACCAACCTATGAGCAGAGGATTGTTCTTGTCCACACAACCTCAGATGTTCTCTTGAATCTTCCATTTGAATGTTTTAGAATAAAAAGAAGAATCTACTTGGTTGCTGTGGGCAGAAAGCAATGTTTTCCCAGAGACTCTGTTATTTGCTTAAACACCTAAAAATAATAGGCAGACATCTTACCGTAAAAGATCAGCACTAAATGTGCTCCAGAAATTCTGCAAATCCTTTTGTCAGCACTGGTACACAAAATTCTGCATCCCCGGTATCCCTCAGGTATTACATTAGTCCTTGCCCCAATCGGATACTTTTTATTTTATAAGGCTGTAACAAAATCACGTAGGGGGCGGAAAAAATGTTCCCGTCTGCTACAGAGACTCAGAAAAGCTGATTTAGTATCTCCTCGCATGCATCTTGCTGCAGCATTATTACATTGGAGCAAACGTTCTAAAATGAACTGAGCATAGGGAGGCCGGGGATGCAAAATGTCACCTTTCACCCACTGGCAGTTCTGTCCTGCACACAAACCTCAGACTCTAGTTCTTGTCCATATTTGTATTGTAGAAGGCGATAGTGTCCCCTTAGAGCCAGTACATGTGTAATTGGAATGCATGGAGTGCACCGCTTGTGTTTTTTTCTATACTACAGGACCTGAGAAGCTTTTTTTTTTTATTAATGTTTCTTAAAGGAAATCTGTCATAGACGGAACAATCATCGCTGATCTCTATTTCTGAGGATACTTGTGGCCTGTCTGTTTCGCTGATCCTCTTGCTAGAGCAGTGGTTCTCAACCTTCCTTATGCCACGACCCTTTAATACAGTTCCTCATGTTGTGGTGACCCCCAACCATAAAATTATTTACCCAGTAATTATAATTCATGAAGTGTCGTTTTACCTCCAATACTGCTGCTTTCAACACAGTAGCTGCTTTGAACGCAGTAGCTGCTTGGAACGCAGTAGCTGCTTGGAACGCAGTAGCTGCTTGGAACGCAGTAGCTGCTTGGAACGCAGTAGCTGCTTGGAACGCAGTAGCTGCTTGGAACGCAGTAGCTGCTTGGAACGCAGTAGCTGCTTGGAACGCAGTAGCTGCTTGGAACGCAGTAGCTGCTTGGAACGCAGTAGCTGCTTGGAACGCAGTAGCTGCTTGGAACGCAGTAGCTGCTTCGAACAGAGTAGCTGCTTTAAACACAGTAGCTGCTCTTTACACATCGGAAATATGTGTTTTCCGATGGTTTTAGGCGACCCCTGTGAAAGGGTCGTTCGACCCCCAGGTTGAGAACCACTGTGCTAGAGGGTCACTATGACAGCCAGACCTTTAACATTTTTTTGGAAGGAAGTCAGCATGACAGCCTCTGTATTTCTCTCTTGACAGGTGTACTTTAAGACATGGAGGGCAGTTGAGCAGAATCTGTGGGTGCCTTCGTCCTGCACACCTTAGGCAACTAGGAACAGGCCTCCTACTATTCCGCAAGGCCAATGGAAAGCATGGGGGGGGGGGGGTAATCTGTAAAATAATGACGAGTGTTGGCTTTGTATTTTGGAAATCACCGTTATTTGGTTTTTACTTCCTCCATTATTATAGAATGCCTCCAATGTTTTGCCAAGTGAACGTTGGGAGTTCCTACCTTGTGATATCATGGGATTCCTTTGTAAATCCGTTGCTCAATTGATTTTTAAAACATATAAAATAGTTGCTTTAGCCATTTTATTTGAGGGCTGATCCCACTGTAATGAGAACGTGGCCTGGTGGTTAAGTAGCAATGGGCCTTCCCTAGTGAATGGATCCTTTAACTGTGAGTAAATAGATCGGCTGCCTCGGTGTGCAGAGGATGATTCCACTTCATGATCTGTGTCAGAAATGCTGTGCTCCAGTCCTCCGGGTAGATTAACCCATATCTCTACAGACTTGAGTTATCTTTGTGTGGCGCTCAGCACTGATCTGCAGCGATGTGCATGCGTTCTCTCCTGTCGCTGCATGCGGTCTGGACTTTTCTGTCTCGCTTTACAGATGGATGACTGGCTGTGCACTGTACCTGCTTTTCTCTTCTAGTCACATACAAAACCACAAACTCACTCATCTGAGATAACACAAATATCTGTTGGGTACAAATGACGATGACTATATTTTACAGTCAGTGAATATGTTCAGAGTTCTCCCTCGAGGCTCCCGGGTGGTGTTATCACTCAGCTGCAGGTTCCTACTGCTTCCAGCTCAGTTGTTTTGTGGATAGACTCACCTAATCAATGTAGGCAGGTCGACTATCAATGTCCAGCTATTGGTATGCTTGGAAAATGCCCTAAAGCAAAATATACAAATGAAAACACTGGACAGGGGATAACTAAGCTAAATGAGGGGTGGTATTTGCCCCCTGGAACAGTAGTAGAAAATCTGGCCATACATAGCTTGAATTTCAGCCGATTCCTGCCGGGTCAGTCAAAATTCAAGCCTGTTGGTACCACCTGACTCCACTAAGGTCATGTTGGGTGGAAAATTATAAGGGGAACAGTGAATACATTCAGTCAGATGCTGTCCCTGTTCAGGTATTCAGACAGCTGCGTGTGCTGTGGCTGCCTGAATACAGTAGCTGTCAAGGAAAATTCCTCCGTCTACACTGCTTAAGCAAGCCATACATCATACAATTTTCTTTCCTGCAACCAGGGGCTGCAGGAAAGTAAATTGCTTGATTCCCCCATCAGCACAGTCAATGTTGATGAGGAAATCCCTCCTGCAGGTCTATTATGTTTTTCCGGCATGGCGCCTTCTCTGCCATCTGAACACAATGATCACTGCTTGCAGCTGCCAGCCGTAATCTATAAGAAAAACAAAAATTGACAGGCTGATAGTGCTGAAGTTGATCAGTGGATCGACCTCAGTACAACCAGCCCGCCCATATATGAATTGAATCTTCGCCAGTCTCTGCTGAACCAGCCGTGATTTGATCCATCTATGACCAGGTTTAGTGTGGATGAGGGAATCCATTAATTCTCCCATTCAGCCCTTGGCTTGCTTAAAGGATAAGTTCATCTTCCCAACAGGAATCCTGATAAGGAGTCCAAAGCTCTGTATACATGTATCAGAATTCGGCTGGTTCAGTGTGTGTACCCCTTTCTGTTCAACAGAAGCCAGTCTAAGGACTGCTCCTGCGGGAAATCCAGCATTCGATCAGCTGCTGTAGCCAATGGCTGTATCACTGATCGGTGTATTCTGACAGCAGGGGGAGTTCCCGCTACCAGAATACGCAGCGCTGGAGATCCCTGCATCTACACCACTTGCATGGATGTGGGGATCCGTGAGTTTTTTTATTCGGTCAACCCACAGGTTGAACAAAAATATCTCTGTATGTATACCAAGCTTTTACCCTTCCATATTTTATCTGATTATGAAATGTTTTAGCTTGAGGCACACTTGTATTGCAAACATTGGCCACAACAGCAATAGAGTTTACTGCAGTTTTATTTAGGGGAAAGAGAATTTTATAACAAAAAAAAAAAAAATTATATATAGATATATATATACAGTGGTGATCGAAAGTTTGGGCACCCCAGCTAAAAATTTGTATTAATGTGCATAAAGAAGCCAAGGAAAGATGGAAAAATCTCCAAAAGGCATCAAATTACAGATTAGACATTCTTATAATATGTCAACAAAAGTTAGATTTTATTTCCATCATTTACACTTTCAAAATAACAGAAAACAAAAAAATGGCGTCTGCAAAAGTTTGGGCACCCTGCAGAGTTAATATCTTGTACTGCCCCCTTTGGCGAGTATCACAGCTTGTAAACGCTTTTTGTAGCCAGCCAAGAGTCTTTCAATTCTTGTTTGAGGTATCTTTGCCCATTCTTCCTTACAAAAGTCTTCCAGTTCTTTGAGATTTCTGGGCTGTCTGTCACGCACTGCTCTTTTAAGGTCTATAATGATGGAAATAAAATCTAACTTTTGCAGACGCCATTTTTTTGTTTTTTGTTATTTTGAAAGTGTAAATGATGGAAATAAAATCTAACTTTTGTTGACATATTATAAGAATGTCTAATCTGTAATTTGATGCCTTTTGGAGATTTTTCCATCTTTCCTTGGCTTCTTTATGCACATTAATACAAATTTTTAGCAGGGGTGCCCAAACTTTCGATCCCCACTGTGTGTATATGTATGTATATATATAATGTGAACCTGTGCTTTGCCCTAAAATAGGTTGATTTTGATGCCCTTACTCCACCTCTCCATTCAACTACTGGGAGAGAAGGAAGACCCGTATAAGTCTCTGTAGTCATGCCTTACTCGGGTCTGGAAACTGTCCCCACCCCATATTATAGCACTGGGCCAATAACCAAACACTGATTTTGTCAGTGATCACCATACTTGAAAGTATCAGGAATTTTCCTTGATCCAGGTGGTTGAACAGAGCATTATGGGGTGGGTGGGGTGTCAAGGAAAAGGTCATTATGTGCTGCTGGGAAAGGGGTACAGTACAGTGGAGGGTCTGGCAAAATCTAATGCTATACTTACTCCCACCCCCATTCTAAACCTATTCTATCTAACCCTGTATGGAAAACATGTGCATACCTACCTATTCTGAAGCCGCTCCAGCTTGGTCACATGATCTCTCCAGCGGCAGCTTCAGTGTAGAAGAAAGATTGCCAACAACAGCTGGGAATGATGTCACCCGTAGACTTATCATGGGGCATCCATTGTCAGCTGCCCCTCCTTTACACAGAAGCCGCCGCTGACAACTGATAAATTGACCAGACCGGAGCGGCTTCAAAATAGTTAAGTATACAGATTTTTTTTCTTTACAGGGTTAGATAGAATATTATAATTATTATTATACAGGATTTATATATTATTATTATTATTATACAGGATTTATGGCGCCAACAGTTTGCTTGGCACTTTACAATATAACGGGAGACAATACAGCAACAATACAGATCAATACAAGAGGGTTAGGAGGGCCCTGCTCCTGGGAGCTTACAATCTAAGAGGGAGGGGCCAGTGGTACAAAAGTTAATAACTGTGGGGGATGGACTGGTAGAAGGAATAGAAGTTTCCATTATTAGCTGAAGGCAGGATAGGCTTCCCTGAAGAGAGAGGTTTTCAGAGATCTCCTAAAAGTGGGCAGAGTATGCGATAGTCTGATAGATTGGGGTAGAGAGTTCCAGAGGATGGGGGAGGCTCTGGAGAAGTCCTGGAGATGAGCATGGGAGGAGGAGACAAGGGAGCTAGAGAGCAGGAGGTCGTGGGAGGAGCAGAGAGTACGGTTTGGGTGATATTTGGAGACAAGATTGGTGATGTAATTTTGGGGCAGAGTTATGAATGGCCTTTGTTATGTTATTGTTAATGTGTTGAATTTTATGCGTTGGGCAATGGGAAGCCAGTGGAGGGATTGGCAGAGAGGGATGGAGGACACTGAGTGGAAGCCAGTGGAGGGATTGGCAGGGAGGGATGGAGGACACTGAGTGGAGGCCAGTGGAGGGATTGGCAGGGAGGGATGGAGGACACTGAGTGGAGGCCAGTGGAGGGATTGGCAGAGAGGGATGGAAGACACTGAGTGGAGGCCAGTGGAGGGATTGGCAGAGAGGGATGGAGGGCACTTAGTGGAGGCCAGTGGAGGGATTGGCAGAGAGGGGTGGAGGACACTGAGTGGAAGCCAGTGGAGGAATTGGCAGAGAGGGATGGAGGACACTGAGTGGAGGCCAGTGGAGGGATTGGCAGAGAGGGATGGAGGACACTGAGTGGAAGCCAGTGGAGGGATTGGCAGAGAGGGATGGAGGACACTGAGTGGAGGGATTGGCAGAGAGGGGTGGCAGATACAGAACGGTTAGTAATGTGGATGAGTCTTGCAGCAGCATTCATGATTGACTGAAGAGGGGATAGCCTGCGATGAGGTTGGCCAATGAGGAGGGAGTTACAATAGTTAAGGTGTGAATAGATTTAGAATGGGGGTGGGGTAGTAGGTTTAGCCTTAGTTAGGTTTTGCCTGAACTTCCACTTTAAAGCAGAAATCCGTGGGAAAAATGCAGTGGGGCTGTGCTGGCACTGCATGCGTTAAATGCTCATTTTGTTCTATGGGAGAGGACACCAAAGATATACTCACCTGACCCCCCTGATCCTCCCCCCCACAGACAGGAACAGTCCACCGCTGGACCGTGGGGGAGTGCGGTTTTCCATAGGAAAGGCAGGTCAGGTGAGTATGAGCTTTGTCCTCACCCCTAGGAAAAATGAGCAGCTGATCCATGCAGTGGGGACATACGCCCACTGCATGATACAGAAAAAAAAAATAACTGGAGTTCTGCTTTAAAGAAAATCTGTATGTACCTCAGTTTACAAACGCCTCGGTTAATGTAATTTTCGGTTTACAAATGAAAATCCATTGAAAATAATGTCTCGGTTTACGAATATTTTTCACAATACGAACTAATTAATTGGTTTTCAATGCATTTACAAATTTTTTTTTACTCATGTCCCTGTACTGTACTTTGCCTTTAAATTGCACTTTTATAAAGAGTTTTGCACAGATTTTTACTTTTTTCTGACCTCCGGAACAGATTAATTGGTTTTCAATGCGCTTACAAATTTTTTTCGCAATATGAACGGATTAATTGGTTTTCAATGCATTTACGAATTAATTTTTAATCATTTCCCTGTACAGTATTTATACCTTTAAAGTGCAGTATATAAAGTGTTTTGAACACATAAAAGACTTTTATTTTACTTTTTTCTGACCTCCGGAACGGATTAATTGGTTTTCAGTGCATTCCTATGGGAAACCGCGTTACGAATTTTTCGCAATCCGAAAAGTAACGGAGAACAAATTCAGTTTGTAAACCAAGGTACACCTGTATTTGGTTTCCTTTAAATTGCAACATCTATCTTATGGTTTTTCAATCATAATAAACAATACACCGTGTAAACGGTTAGTTCCCCACATATGTCTGTATAGAATAAAAAGACTGCCAAGTCATGCCTGTTCTAGATACATACTTCCTAAAATAGACATTTTTATGTTGTCTCAGATAAAATGCACCCCCTAGATTAGATTTCTGTATATCTATACAACGTACAGTATAAAGTTCAAGCAGATGAGCTGTTTTCCTTCATATTGTGGTTTTTAACCCTCACAGTTACTATGTAGCGTTTTGCAGAAAGTTGATTTTTGATTTGCTTATCACATTATTTACTTTCTTGCTCTTCAATATTTTGATGATAGCATTTCATATGCAGATTTGTGAATGCTCCCTCTAATAGTCATCTACATATCAGGGAAGGTGATTAGCTTAGTAAACTTACCTTGTGAAAATGACGAGGTTGGGAGGTGCTATTTCTGACCTCCTGATGGAAATGCTAGACCTGGTTGTTATCCTGATACATTGCCAGCAATATATTCTGAGCTATAACATGAGATATAAGACGAGCGCAGATAATATGGTAGCCGCTAGCACAAAAGGCAAGGTAACAAACCCAAAATCAATTCAAATGTAAGTGCAGCACTAAAGAATAAGTGACAAATGCAGTCATAGAGTGCTTATGTGAATATTGACTCAAAATCAGACTCAAAACCAGTTTACTACAACAGATCAGGCAGGAATTGCAATTGGTTACATAGTTAGTCTGGCTGAAAAAAGACAAAAGTCCATCCAGTTCAACCATAGAAAAAAAAAAAGTTATAATCCTACACCCACAGTTGTTCCAGAGGAAGGCAAAAAAAAAACAGCAAAGCATGATCCAATTTGCTCCTGCTGGGAAAAAAATTCCTTCCTGATTCCCCGAGAGGCAATCGGATATTAAAAATAAATATAGTATTGCGCTCACAACCTTTCAATCTATATATCTAAACAAATAAAAATGTGTATTTGATATACATAGAAGACTGCATTTGTGAATCTATTGCAGTCCACTTCAATAAACAAAATTCATAAAGCAGTGAAAAAATACTAAAAAAATATAAAATAATAATGTAATATTGTATAATAATAATGTCCCACAGAAAAATTTGTGACTTTGTGCTGGAAAATCTTCAATATCTTTAAATAGGTGACTGCTTGTGCCTCCTCCCTCAAGTGAAGATGTGCGCTCACCTCATAAATAGCCTGCAATTAGGCTATTAAAGCTTGCGGTTCACCTCCTTTGGAACCTACTTGTTTGGGAACTCCTTTTTGTAAGATAACCATGAAATGCGACATATGCTGTGGAAAAATCCTCTCATAGGGTGCCACTCCACTGTCTTCCTGTATCCATGCGGTTCTCCATATATAAGAAAAATCCTGACATGGTGCTTTATCGTTTTAAAAGCTTTAATTTGTAGCTGACAGGTGGCACTCACATAAATACGTATAGTGGTAGTACAGCTATCTCAGACCTCCGCTGACTGTCGGAGCTGTGCGCTCGTGGTCCGATGACCGGACTGACTCCCTCCGAGTGACGTGAACAGTCCCTCCCCTACGCGTTACGCCACTGGTCACGTGGCTTCATCAGGGGGATTTGATTGAATCAAATCCCCCTGATGAAGCCACGTGACCAGTGGCGTAACGCGTAGGGGAGGGACTGTTCACGTCACTCGGAGGGAGTCAGTCCGGTCATCGGACCACGAGCGCACAGCTCCGACAGTCAGCGGAGGTCTGAGATAGCTGTACTACCACTATACGTATTTATGTGAGTGCCACCTGTCAGCTACAAATTAAAGCTTTTAAAACGATAAAGCACCATGTCAGGATTTTTCTTATATATGGAGAACCGCATGGATACAGGAAGACAGTGGAGTGGCACCCTATGAGAGGATTTTTCCACAGCATATGTCGCATTTCATGGTTATCTTACAAAAAGGAGTTCCCAAACAAGTAGGTTCCAAAGGAGGTGAACCGCAAGCTTTAATAGCCTAATTGCAGGCTATTTATGAGGTGAGCGCACATCTTCACTTGAGGGAGGAGGCACAAGCAGTCACCTATTTAAAGATATTGAAGATTTTCCAGCACAAAGTCACAAATTTTTCTGTGGGACATTATTATTATACAATATTACATTATTATTTTATATTTTTTTAGTATTTTTTCACTGCTTTATGAATTTTGTTTATTGAAGTGGACTGCAATAGATTCACAAATGCAGTCATCTATGTATATCAAATACACATTTTTATTTGTTTAGATATATAGATTGAAAGGTTGTGAGCGCAATACTATATTTATTTTTATTTCACGTTTTTTCACATTGGTAGTTATGTGCTAGAAGTTTGCGATCCAACAACAGGAATTTTTATTATTTGGCTCGCAAGATTCTTTTCAAATAATTGAGGCAATCGGATATTCCCTGGATCAGCTTTACCTATAAATGTTAGTATCCAGTTATATTTTGTGTATCCAAGAAAGAATCCAGGACTTTTTTGAATCAATCCACTGAGCTGGCCAGAACCAACTCATGAAGGAGTCTATTCCACATTTTCACAGCTCTTACTGTGAAGAAACCTTTCCGTGTTTGGACATTAAATTTCTTTTCCTCCAGACGTAAAGAGTGCCCCCTTGTCTAGAAGTGTTCATACAATAAAAACGTCTCAGATCATACAAAATCAAAGAATCATAAAAAAAACTCAAAATCTGAACATAAATAGTGAAGGCTCACCCCCTTACGTGCTGTTGTCACGCCGTCGTGGCCAGAGTTTGGAGCGGCAGCCATCTTGGTATGCTTTTATGCATTTAGCTCTTTGTGTTTGGAGATTACATTTCTTTTCCTCCAGACGAAAAGAGTGCCCCCTTGTCCGGAAGTGTTCATACAATAAAAACGTCTCAGATCATATAAAATCAAAGAATCATTAAAAAAACTCAAAATCTGAATACAAATAGTGAAGGCGTGCTGACGTCACGCCGTCGTGGCCGGAGTTCGGAGCGACGGCCATCTTGGTATGCTTTTATGCATTTAACTCTGCGTTTGGAGATTACATTTCTTTTCCTCCAGACATAAAGAGTGCCCCCTTGTCCAGAAGTATTCATACAATGAAAACGTCTCAGATCATATAAAGTCATAGAATCACAATAAAACTCTAAAAATCTGAACATAACTAGTGAAGGCTCACCCTCTTAAGTGCTGGCATCACGCCGTCGTGGCCGGAGTTTGGAGCGTCGGCCATCTTGATATGCTTTTATGCATTTAACTCTTTGCTGTATCCACGTGGATTACTTTTAACTATTTACAATAAATACTACGCTATATTGTAATACCTTCGGCTCCTATGGTGAGCTTCTCCCCCTAGGACAGGGGTAGGCAATCTGCGGCTCACTAGCTGTTGTGGAACTACATTTCCCATGAGACATTGCAAAATTGACAGTTACAGCTATGACTTGCAGACGAATGATGGAACTTGTAGTCCTGCAACAGCTGGAGAGCCGCAGGTTGCCTACCCCTGCCCTAGGAGGATCCTTTGCTGGTTTTGCATAGCCCTGACCCTGGAGAAGTCCGGTCCCTATTTATGGCTTCCTGAGCCCCCCCCCCCATAACGATCGGCATTAACGCGATTATAAAAGTAGCTTTCTGGTGAGCGCACATCCATAGAAGGTGGTGGTGGATTCGTATGTTGGATCATGAGCACTCTCGAGCATCCCAGCTGGTATTGCTGCACCTTGTAGTGCCACGGACTATATATAATCACTAATATTGCTAAAAAGCACTCACGTATCACTTGGCACTTCTGTGACCTGTAGTGCCACGGACTATTTATATTCACTATTTATGTTCAGATTTTTAGAGTTTTTTTATGATTCTATGATTTTATATGATCTGAGACGTTTATAGGAACACTTCTATTCCGCACTCTATGATTGCATTTGTCACTTATGCTTTAGCGCAGCACTTACATTTGAATATATGTCTTGTGAGGAGCGGAGAGTACGTTTTGGGTGGTATTTGGAGACCAGATCGGTGATGTAGTTTGGGGCAGTGTTATGAACAGCTTTATACCTCAGTGTTAGCGTTTTAAATTTTATCCGTTGGGTAATTGGAAGCCAGTGGAGGGATTGGCAGAGAGGGGTGGCAGATACGGAGCGGTTAGTAAGGTGGATGAGTCTGGCAGCGCACAAAAAAGCTCATGAATGCACCAAGCCTTCCGCCATGCGTCATAGTGCGAATGGGGCCTAAGACGCGAGGAGCTGTAGTTTCAGTGCCTCTGTTGTAAAATTTGAAGATTAATTTCTCCATAATCCCTTTAGATACAGAGGGGAGTTTTAGCTTGTTTTAAAGTGCTTTTACTGCACGTTTAGAAATTGTGAATACTTAAGCTGGTATAGTTGGGGCACGGGTGCACTTGAAGGTTTATAAACCATTAACAGACACTGTTAAGAATACTTTTGTTAATCACACAAAAAAGGTCCCCAACGGTCCTTGCTTTCCTATTGGTTGTCGTGTCACAGCAGTACTAGGGTAATTAATTTGAGCATTGTGGTAAACAACCGCGTATATTATTAGAATTTACTTTGGTTTTTTTTTTTTGGTTTTTTTTTTAAGGTTTGTAATTTGCTTTGAGCATCCTGCTTTAGTCTTCCCTTTGGTACAGTATATAGCAAATCATGGTTGATTGGTCTATAAAGTCTATTCATTGACAACAGAGGCATTTTATTCTAGTAACTTACTAAGCCAGGGGTGGGCAAACTGTGGCCCTCCAGCTGTTGTGGAACTACAAGTCACATCATGCCTCTGCGAGACGTGATGCAACTGTCAGCCTTTCAATGCCTCATGGGACATGTAGTTCCATGACAGCTGGAGGGCCGCAGTTGCCCACCACTGTACTAAGCCTATCCAGAGCCCAATGCCGCCCTCATGGCAAAGATGGGCAGTAGCGCTGTCGGTAGAACACGCTTGCAGTCAGCTCAGTGACAGTAAACCTGTTAAAATTGCGGACTCAGAGTCAATGAGTACAGTGGCAGGCAGTGACTCTGGACCAGGGGTGGACTGACAACTCATGGGGCCCCCGGGCAATAGGGGATCATGGGGCCCCTGTGTCCTTGCCCAGAGTATTGATCAGTGAATTGGGGGGCATAGTATTGATCAGTGAAGTACAGAGTATTGATCAGTGATTGGGGGGGGGGCATAGTATTGATCAGTGATGTACAGAGTATTGATTAGTGATGGGGGGGACCAGGGGCGGACTGACAACTCATGGGGCCCCCGGGCAATAGGGGATCATGGGGCCCCTGTGTCCTTGCCCAAACTCAAAAAAGCCTATGAAAAAGGTACCAGGGGCATCTCATGGGGCCCCCTACTGACCCCGGGCCCTCGGGCAGTGCCCGAGTTTCCAAATGGTCAGTCCGCCCTTGCTCTGAACCTACATGTTTAGCATGCTTTGCGTCACTGAAGAGGCTCAGCCGCTACACCTACCTTTGTGACACCAACAGAGGTCAGGTAGGGAGCCCTGTAACCACGAGCCTGGTTACAGAGTTGCACCGAGTACAGAGTGTTCGATTGGTAGTAAAATTGATGTCTTCAGGATTTGAAAACTATTAGATATTTATTGGCTTCCAATGACACCTCACGAACATATCTCGTTGACCCACATGGTGGACTGCCCTCTACACCAAAGGCTTATGTAACACCTTGTCCTTTCTCTTGAATACTTATCTCACCAAGCACTGCAACTGAGTTTAAGCACCAGCATCTGAAATCTGCATTTACTAACCACAGTTTACTGACCTTCTTCTTGGCTGTCTTTGCCTACTTGCATCTTGGCGTGGTGGGTTTGCTGTGCGAAGAGACTCAGGATGTGGCCTGTGTGCGTTGGGCATGGGTTGTTTCACCATCTCTAACTCTGTGCTCTTTTAACGAAGGCTGCCTATCTTCTCTTCCAACTTCTCACACGTGATAGGTGAGAACTGAAAGTTTAGTTCACCTTTTCAAAAACATCACCCCAACATTTTATTTTATTTTTCACATCCTGTTGTTGTTTCTTTAGTTTATTTCATGTCCTTTCTTTCTTTTTGCCATTTGTTGTTTTTTTGTTTTTTTTTTTAGTGTTTTCCATTTTTTCTGGTTTCTGTTGGGGCCATTTTGATTTTTTTTCTTTCTCAAGGACGCGGACTCGGACAGCGGGGACGACTCCGAGAAACGGTCATGCGAAGAGAGCTGGCGGCTGATCACATCCTTACGGGAGAAGCTTCCTCCCAGCAAAGTGCAAAGCATCGTTAAAAAGTGTGGCCTACCCAGTAGCGGAAAGAAACGGGAGCCAAATAAAATGTATCATATCCCACAGAGGCGGAGACTGAGCAAAGATTCTAAGTGGGTAACCATTTCTGACCTTAAAATCCAAGCCGTGAAGGAAATCTGTTATGAAGTTGCACTTAATGACTTTCAACATAGTCGACAAGAGATTGAAGCACTGGCCATAGTCAAAATGAAGGAACTCTGCTCCATGTATGGAAAAAAGGATCCAAATGAACGTGATTCTTGGAGGGCAGTGGCTCGGGATGTCTGGGACACAGTTGGAGTGGGAGATGAGAAGATTGAGGATGTAGTGCCTGTTGGAAAGGGTGCCTCGGATGTTGATGACCTGAAGGTTCATGTTGACAAACTGGAAGACATTTTGCAAGAAGTGAAGAACCAGAATAACATGAAGGATGAGGAGATAAAAGCACTACGAAACAAAATGTTAAAAATGGAGAAAGTTTTGCCCCTCATGGGTCCACAAGGTGAACGTAGACAGAGAGGTTCTAGTGCTGAGCGTGATAAAGGAACAGAAAGTGATATATGTAAAACTTTTGACCCCAACAATGAAGAAGTCTACCAGCAGACAGACAGTAGTGATGCCATGTTTCATAGAGGGCGGACACAATGGATGAGGCAGGAACAAATTAAGTTTAAAAACCTTCAGCAACAGGAAATCGCAAAGCAGCTCAGGCGCAACGGACCTCATCGCTTCATCCCTCCAGAGAACCGTAAACCACGGTTCCCCTTCAAAAGCAATCCCAGTCATCGAAGTTCCTGGAGTCCAGGGACACACATCATCATTACAGATGATAAAGTTATAGAAGTTAAAATCCCAAAGGAAGACGAAATTAAAGAACAAGATGAGGTAGAACCCGAGAAACAAATCTGGAGCCCTTTCAGTCACCTGCGCAACCAACATTTAGTGCAGCAGCAGTCCCGGGGACATGCCAACAACGACGACAACGATAACACCTCTGGCCGATGGAGAAGTAACTCCTTGAATGGCTATCAGAAGGGACTAAGGCGCCAAGCATCTGGATCGTCTGAGTCACTTCAGTCCTCTGAATCAAAGCAGACTGACTACCAGTATTTCCAGCAACAGCCACCCCAGGGGCATCCACAAAGGCAGCAAAACTGGGGGAACCATTATGTTGGTGGTAACGAAGGCAGCCATACCTCTTATAACAACAAGCAGGGTGACCGACCTCACTATCACAATCAGTTTGTCACCCCACCTCGCATGAGACGTCAGTACTCGGCTCCCAATCTCAAATCTGGTCGGGAAACCACAGTGTGAAAGCAATGGTTTCCTGCAATGACTCTAATGCAGTATCCAATGGACGGGGAGGATTCTACAGGCTGCACACTCCCTGTGACCATTGCCCTTCCTCCCCTTAAGCTGGCTGATCAACCATAACAGTGTTGGGTGCATTGGAGCTTCCAATTCTCAAGTTTTCTGTGTGTTTTTTTTGTTTTTTTAAAGCCCAGGATAGGGACAGAGCAAAGTGTGTCTAGATAGTCCTCCCGTAGACTAATGATCTTGGTGGAGGCATCTCCGTCCATGTTTTCAAGACACTCTACCTCTCCCGCCTTTACTTGCAGTATTAACCATGGCTTCATACTACCTACCCCTTGTGTAGAATAAAACTGACACATATTCCCTGTATTTGGTTAACAGGATGTTTGTAGTCTAGAGGAGTCTTTTACGTGCACTGACTTCTTTCTGTATCCACTTGATGTTGTGTTTTATTTTTGTTTTTAGTTTGTTTTTTTTTTAATACTGGTAAACCACTAGGATGCCTTAAAGTATTGTGACTGAGCACTCATTGTGAGAAAACGACATGACCAGAACTAACACCGACCCTAAGGGCTCATGTACACTGCAGCTGCTAAACTGACGTTCAGGAGCTGTTCAGCGTTTTTTTTAGCAGCCCCTGAACTCTTTCTAATGTTTTCCTATGTGTCCATGTACACTATGTTGTTTACAGCAGGGGTGGACTGACCATTTGGAAACTCGGGCACAGCCCGAGGGCCCGGGGTCAGTAGGGGGCCCCATGAGATGCCCCTGGTACCTTTTTCCATAGGCTTTTTTTGAGTATGGGCAAGGACACGGGCCCCATAATCCCCTATTGCCCGGGGGCCCCAGGAGTTGTCAGTCCGCCCCTAGTTTACAGTCATTTTTTCGAAAGCACCAAACTTGTGTTCAGGAGTAGATTTTATCAGCGTTTCAAATGCCAAACGCTTTTAAACACGGTTAACCGCGCTTATAAGCGTTTGCGTTTAGAAGTGTTTTTTAACTGTTGCTGTCCAGAACCTTTTTTCATCATCAGAAATGCATGCAAAGCGGTTTCCATGTATTCAAATGGACCCGTTACACCAGCGCAGTCAGTTCCAGGTTTCACGTGAAGGAAAAAAATGGTAGAACGTGCCGCGTTATGCTCATAATGGGATCCATAGTGAATACAACCAGAAAAGACAGGTCATCTCAACACATACTGCTCTCTCTATTTCTCTCAAAATGTCTGAAATTGTTAATTATTTACTATTTTTCAGTGCATTCTGGGCATTTGGGAAGGTCTCCTGAGGTTATCTTTTAAAAACGCTTCTAAACGCAAACACGGCTAAACGCGGTATGGAAACGCGGCTAAACTGACTTTTTTTAACCTACATTTTTCCAGAAGTCAGTTTCCATCGTTCAGAAGAGTTTTCCAAACGCCCCGTGTACATGAGCCCGAAACACTAACTTCGACCATAAAATCCCATTACCCTTCCAAAGTTGGGAGGTGTACTTCTGGGTGTCATCTTATATAATGAGACCTTTACAATTTTATTTAGGATAGGGATATACTTTACATTTACTATCTAGCTTGTTTATTATGCAGTTATTGCTTTTTTTTTTTCTTTTATGTCTTTTAGTTTTAGAAACCACTAATGTCTGCTTGCAATTTAGCTTTTCCTTTTCCACGTCATATTCTGCAAAAATGTCGAACAGAAAGCAGATTAGCTACTGCCATTCAGAAGGGTAAATGTATGGGGTTTGCCACGCATGGTGCTGCACTTTCAGTCTGGGCTTTGGACGTTCGGCAAGGTGGCTGGAAATGATTCACAACTATGGAGCCTGTTTCACTCCTATGGGGCTCATTAGTGTTAGTATTATGTTTAAAACAACACTGTAGATAGTCTCTCAGAGACGAAAAAAATGGGTTAGAAAGAATTTTGTTCAGCAAATAAAGCTCTGGAAAGTTGACTTTTTTGCATTTGTGTGACAAATGCAAACAGAGGAACAAGCAAGTTGAATTTGGCTGTAAGAATACATGTACGTTGGAACGCGTACTCTACTGGCAGCAGAAAAACGCTAAATGCCACAAAAACGCGTGCAAACGCAGTACCACATTTACTGCTTGGATGTTTATTTCAGTGGCCACTGAAATGAATAAATGCCCAGGAACTAAACGTGGCTAACGCTTAGGCACGTTTACACATTTGGCGATTTTTGCCCAAAACGTTCCACTCCTGAATGCCATTCTTCTGCGTTCAGTTGAGGGATGTCTAACTGCCCCCTAAATTCTGTTGCTGATAAACTCTGGTAAAAGCCTGTGTGCACATGGACACGTCGGCTTTTATGGAGTTGAGTTCAGGGGCTTTGGCAAAAAATAAACGCCAAAAGCTCCTAAACTCACATGTATGAGCAGCAGTGTGCATGAGGCCCAAAACATGTTCAAACAAAGACCAAATTCATGTCACATGAACAAGTGTTTTGATTCCTCGTTGCTTTTTTATATTCAGTCTTTTATTTATGATGGTTCATAGTACCATTATTCATAATAGCCTCCAAACTTGCTGTGACTTTTTTCCAAGGCTGTTACATTTTAAGCTACTCCTATCTCCTTGGGAACCCTTCTGGAGCCCTTTGTGTCTCCCCCGTCAGCCCTTTTGTTAACACCCAATAGGGAGCGAAATGCGTTGAAAAGGAAGTGAGTAGGGAGTCTTTGTAGCTGATGACAGTAAGTTGTACACAGGAGATCAGCGATGTGCGGCTGTATTTCAAGAATGTTATTGCCAGACCAGTTTTAAGTATCAGACAGTCTAACCCAACTTTTGAACCATTTGACTCATTTTTTCAAAAAACAAGTGCCAACTAGTAGTTACCTATAGCCAACACCAAGTGTCTGCCTGAAGATGAGTACAGAAACATTTGTGTCCTCATAAGGATGGCTGACATTTATATTCTAACTGATATTTTTACCAGGAGGTGGAAGATTTACTTGCCCATTGGACCATCTTCCTGGCTTTACCCTGACATAGTTGAAGAACCAATGTGGTGCACAACAGACAAGGATTTGCTCACTTTTCCGAATTGGAAATAAAATGTACAGCCGTCGGTGTGCAAAGTCTGTACTGTGTGCTGGAAGTCCATCCCAGTTTACCCTTCCACCATTATTGCAGATGTTTGGATCTGCCGCTTTCTCATACCCCACTTTGGCCGCTCTTAGTAATGGACTTTCTGATAAGTAGACCTTCTCTCCATCTTCCAGCCTCAAAATTAAATTATGTTAACGATCTTTAATAACAACTGATCGGTCTGCAGCTTGTCATTTGTGGCTGGTCGTTTAGTACCCCAAATCACGGTTTTCTAGAAGTAGTTTTTTGGCAGTGGCTTAGGGCATCATGAATGTTATGGAAAATGTAGGCCGAAAGAGGCAACATGTTCAGTATTTCTGAAAGAGCAAGTTCTGTTTTTAAATAGAGGCTTTTTGAGATGTGACAAATGTTTATAAAGGCTAAGCTGATCACACAGATTGTAGAGCCATGCTGAGCAGGAAAGACAGTGTAGGTGTGCCTTGTGAAGGACATTGAGATATTGTCAAGGATGTTCAAGGTGAGCTTGAGAAAATGTAGTACAAGTTTAGATTGCCTATTTATATACAGCATATATATATATACATACACACACACATATGTAGAGATGGGTCTCCGCACACACGTGTAGGGGTATTGGCATGGGTGCAATCCATGGAGAAAGTATGTAGAATATGCAACAAACAGGCAGTAGGTGCACTCAAGGGAACTTACAGCGGGAGGAATTTTCCAACGTGGTTTAATCAATGTCAGTGTTTCAGCGAGACCAAAACACTTACAGCAGGAGGAATTTTCCAATGTGCTTTAATCAAGGTAAGTCCCCTTGAGTGCACCTACCACCTGTTGCTATATTATATATATATATATATATATATATATATATATATATATATATACATACACACACACACGCACGCACGCGCGCGCACACACACACACACACACACACATTATGAATAGATGGCTATACTAGGGCTTTAGGGAGACCCTGACCCCACATCTATGCGGTCGTGCGGGACGCATTTTGCGTGGGCACGAGAGCCCATTCATTTGAATAATTTCCCATGCCCGTGACACGCAGGGAAATAAGTCCCTGCACTTCTTTGCAAAACGCAGCCAGCATGGGAACCTCGGTTCCCAGTACGGTTGCATTTTCCAGTGCGGGCGGCGTGCTATTAGAACTAATGGCACCCGCCCGCGGGTCCGCATTTCTCTTTGCGGGTGGTGCGGCTGCACAGATTTTCGTGCGGATCCGCAGTGGCACCACCCGCACAGATGTGAACCTAGGGTGATTGTCAGCATAGCCACTCTATAAGAGGAAGTACAGCAGGCATCAATTTGGATGGAAGATTCTGCTGAAAAGAATCTTCATAAAAAGCAACAGCAATATAAGAAGTATGTCAATTATTCTGTGACATATATACTTTGTCTTTGAGGAATTAATAATATATTTCATCGCAGTGTCCTTAGCACCTTGTTGGTTACAGTTTTGACTCCTTGGCCATTGTGCTGCCCATGGTCAATACCCAGCCGCCTTTTACATGCAAAAAGGCCTGACAAATCCCCAGCTAATTGCAGACGCATTCGAAATCGCGGTCCTGGTCTTTGCTCTTTCAAAGACAAATTGTGAGTAGTTAGCATCCAAAAGGCATAGACACAGCCATGTTGTGAACTCAACTAGTATTACTAACAATACACCCTATCTGTTTACTAGAAACCATGATCACCGACAGGCTCCTTTATAAAAATGGCTGCCTAGGCAAAGAGGATAGGTGCTCTGTTATGTGATGTATTGTGCTTTCAAGTGTTGCCGTTTGCGCTTTTGTCTTGTGAGTCCGAATGAATGCTGGTGTACCAATGTCTCGCTGGCCTGTTTGCGTGTTAATATTGGGAGCTATCCATCACCCAGCACTGAGTATATTGATCCGATGCCTCCCCTAAATCTGACATCATACTACCTGTAGGTGGCGCCACCCTGCTTTTCTCTTTTCATCTTGGGGTGGCCCTGCTTGGTTGCACCACTTGTGTTTTTTCCATTGTTGCTGGGAATACAGACCCAACCAGTGCTGCCTTAAGAACCGTGCCTTCTGGGGACATCAGCGAGGGTGCGTTCTTGTGGAGGGGGGGGGGGGGGAAAGTACATTTTTTATAATGTAAGCTGTCTAATGCACAGGTTTCTGTACAGAATCAACAACCTGTCAGATTTAAGGCTGCTCTATGAATAAACTTTGAGATGAACTTGAAAACTGAGTTTTTATTGTCTTGTCAAGTACTTGTCATGTCTACACTCGCTAGGGAATGTAGATGCCATCACTCACTGCCATGCTGCTGTCCATAACATCATACCTGCCTACTTTCTACAAGCCTATAAACAAAGTCTCTTAGGAGCCAGCAAAGGAAACCCAAACAAAGCCTGCGTGTAAATAAATGCAGAGGTCTCCGCTACATGCATAAGGAAATGTACACTGTGCTGGATCCACATGCCACATTCTGGATCACTTTGCAAAGTTTGGGCTCTTCTCTGATCTTACAGTCATATATATTTACCTCCAAATAGAATTGTTTAACAGGCACTGGGATTTTAGTCGATGGTCAAACAATCAAATGCAAAGATGTTTTCGAACAAGCTTTCTGTAATTGGTAAAGCAGCGCCTAAAACAAACAGGCCTCCCTCGATAGGTACACAGAAGTGACTCAAAGAGGGTTATTTACTAAAACTGGAGAGTGCAAAATCAGGTGCAGCTCTGCATAGAAACCAATCAGCTTCCAGGTTTTATTGCCAAAGCTTAAAGTGGAGTTCCACTCACACTGTCAAAAAATAAAAGTCAGCAGCTACAAAAACTGTAGCTGCTGACTTTTAAAAAACACACACTCATCTGTCCCTCGGTCCTGCAGTGTGTCCCCCGCAGCCCGTTTTACCAGCCGTCTTCTCTCCCTGGGTGCCGGCATCTTCAGTGTGGGCACCTGGCTGTGACGGCTTGCGGGTTCACAGCCGGGTACCTACTGTGCATGCACGAGAAGCGCTGCGCTTCCTGTATGGTCCTGTAGTCTTCTGGAACCTGTCACATGTCCCAGTCCCAAAAGACTACAGGGAGGAAGGGAGGACATCTTCCGATCGCCTAGGCCAGTGGTCGGCAAGCCGCAGCTCGCGAGCCACATGCGGCTCTTTACACGCTTTAATGCGGCTCTTGTGTGCCGGGCGCCCGCTCCCCTCCCTCCTCTCGGGCGGCAGGGACTCTGCAGCGTGATCCAAAAAAAAAACAGCCAGGGCAGCGCGCTCAAATGCAATGATTGGCCAGTCTCGCTGCCACTCACATCCTGATAGCCAGTGATTGGCTGTCAGGATGTGTGTAGGCGTGACGAACGTGAGAGGAGCTAGGCTCCTCTCACAGTCCGCCCTGAAGACCGGAACGGCGCAGGAACACGGCGAGAGGAACGCGCGGAGCAAAGGTAAGTGATTTGACACAGGGGGGACTTGGCTTACTACTTGCTACTTACTTACTACTACTATATGAGGGATGAATTACTATAGGGGGGATGAATTACTATAGGGGGGATGAATTACTATAGGGTGGATGAATTACTATAGGGTGGATGAATTACTATATGGGGGATGAATTACTATATGGGGGATGAATTACTATATGGGGCATGAATTACTATATGGGGGATGAATTACTATATGGGGGATGAATTACTATATGGGGGATGAATTACTATGGGGGATGAATTACTATATGGGGGATGAATTACTATGGGGGATGAATTACTATAAAAACGTATTGAAACTAAAAACAGTGTACCATCCTATGTATTTTCAGTTTTAAAAATGTGGCTCTCAAAATAAATTTCAATCGTGGTTTTGGCGAGATTTGGCTCAGTTGAAAAAAAAGGTTGCCCACCACTGGCCTAGGCGATCGGAGCAGAAGTGGGAGCGGGTACCTGTCAAATTCGGGTACTCGCTCCCCCCCCCAAAGGTGCCAATCCTTAATGGGGAGCGGGGGACCAGTCTTTAAAGCAGAAGATCCCCTTTTGGGTGGAGCTCCGCTTTAAATGAACAAGCTAAAGTTAGAAGCTAATTGGCTCCCACAGCTGCACCAGATTCTGAGTGCTCCAGTTTTAGTAAATTTGCCCAAAAGTATAGACATCACAAATGAACACCAAACCAGACAGTGAAAGAGTCCAAAATGCTTTTATTTTTTGCAATTCAGTCACGTAAAAAATATTCAGTGTGTTTCAGAGGCAACACCACTTCCCCGTCATCATGGCTTAGAATGATGGAATGAGGACTTGAATGGACCTAAAGCAAAACTAAAGTCTGCGAGACTTCTCTTTCTTTCAGTGGTCTGGCGGGGTGATTTACCCGCCTTTTTCTGGGTACTGGACTACAGCCATCTTCATTGGCTGGCGTGGAATGACATCACATGTGCAGGAGTTCAGTCATCCCGACACGCAGGATCTGTTCCGGAATGTAAACTGAACTTCACATCTCAGTGCCAGTTCACACTGTTGCTGTGCAGGATTCACAGCGATTCCTGTACGTTTCCTGCTCCGCATCACAATCGCACTCTGTTCATGCGAACACTGTGTTACCAGTTTTCATAGGGCTCTCCGCATAGGTATGACCTCCAGAAGAAAAGTTGCTGAAAAATACGAAAAACTAACTGCTGACTTTTAAAATACAGCCACTTACCTGTCCCTCGGTCCAGCGGTGTCCTCACCACTGCCGGTTTCACTGGCCGTCTTCTCTCCCTGGCGCCGGCATCTTTAGTGTGAGCACCCGGCTGTGACAGCTTGCGCCTTCACAGCCGGGTGCCCACTGTGCATGTGCGAGTAGCGCTGCACTTCCTGAATGGTCCTGTAGTCTTCTGGGACCTGTTACGTGTCCCAAAAGACTACAGGGAGGGAGGACAACTTCCGCTTCCGATCGCCCAGGTGCGAGAAGCGCTGCGCTTTGTAAATGGCCACATAGTCTTCTGGGACCTGTCACGTGTCCCAGAAGACTACAGGGAGGGAGGACAACTTCCGCTTCCGATCGCCTAGGTGCGAGAAGCGCTGCGCTTTGTAAATGGCCACATAGTCTTCTGGGATCTGTCACGTGTCCCAGAAGACTACCGGGAGGGAGGACAACTTCCGCTTCAGATCACCTAGGTGATCGAAGCGGAAGTGGGAGCGGGTACATGTCAAATTCGGGTACCCGCTCCCCACAGGTGCTAATCCTTAATGGGGAGCGTGGGACAAAGCATTAAAGCGGAACTTCCCCTTTCGGGTGGAACTCCGCTTTAAGCAGGTCTTCAAGAGTGGAAGCAGACTCTGGTAACAGGAGGACACGAACGTCAGCAACATCTTCATAAAAGGTCTGCTGAATCTGGATACTCCCACAACACTGTGCTGCTGCAGATCACAAGAACTAACAAGAACTAACAAGTTCGCTTTAAAGGAAAAGTTCACCTTTTGGACAAAAATAATAAGTGCACATTTTTTTGCTGGTAAACAAAATGTGCATTTATTATTTCTGTCCAAACGAGCCTGAAAAGAATTGCACCAGTGATCAGTAGATCACTGATGCCATGCAGGGGTCCTGCAGACCTGTCTGAATATCTGCTTGCTGCACGGGATGTACTGTCAAGCTGATATTCTGATAGGAATCTTCAATGAACTACCACAGCTCCGTGGCAGTTCATTGAAAACTACAAGCCCACAGCCACTAAGGTTGCTGGGACTTGTAAGCACTCATTCACTGAAGTCCCCGAACTAATGATGCGGATGTGTGGGTGGAGCCCCGCACAGCCGCGCTGTTTTCAAATCCGACAGTACGGGGAAACTTTATTATCTGTTAGAAGGAGGGGGGTTGTGGGTGCGGCTGCAGCTATGGGAACATGTTGCATGTTCCACCCTAAAAACATGTGGAACATGTGACATGTTCCCAAAGGTGAACTTATCCTTTAACGTCACTTGACCAATAACCCGACCAATGCAAGACTTGATTTCTCCACACGTTTCAATCTGATTGTACAATCTTCTTTAGCTCTACCAACAACTATGTAGTGCAAGGGCCTACCAGATTGGATAGATTCGGTAGGTCCCCCTGTTAAATAATTATGGTAAATCCAATGTTCATTGTACAAATAGTGTATGGTGATTCTTAAGTATATATAAATGTGAAAACCTGCGAACAATCCAAAAAAAACCCCTAAAAATTAAATAAAATTGAAAAGATGCTCACACCTACAGATACTCATAAAAAAAGTGCGAAAAACAGAAAACATAAAATTGTGCCGCGCTTCTCTTAAGGTTATCCTATGCTAAAAATAAAAAAAAAAATTCCAATGTGAAAAAAAATTCTAATAAAAATAAACAAAAAACGAATGAATGATAAAAGTCCATATCGTGATTCTTTCAATATATAATGATGATTTGTGCCATTCAAATCTTCCTTTTGACATATGCAATATGATCCTTAGGTATGTTTTTGCAGTTTACAGTACTCTTACCCGACCTCCCCGATGAGCACCTGTGTGATAAAATCCCACCTCTAGCCAAAATGTTTGATTTGTTTTGGATAGAACAAGAAGAGTTTGTTCCTGTTATGTTTTTATTTCCTCTATGCATCCTGCCCCAGTGACACCCTTCTGTTACGGTACGATACAGTGTCACCAGTGCAGGAAATAAGGAGATATCTCCATACTGGGAACAGCAAAAATGTTCTTCCTCCCTTCAGTATCCACACTACACTTTTTATACAGCTTCACATATGTCCACATCATGTATGACTGCTCCATGACATATATATTTATTATTATTATACAGTATTTATAAAGCGCCAATAGTTCGCTCAGCGCTGTACATTACAAAGGGGGACAGAACATGGACAGAACAATACCAATACAATGCAAAACATGAGGGGATCGAGGGCCCTGCTCTTTCCAGCTTACAATCTAGGAGGGAGGGGATGGTGGCACAGGAGGAGAAAGCTGTGGGGGATGGAGTGGTAAGAAGAGTGGAGGAGGTCGGCAAGTTAGCAGGGGGTGGGGTAGGCTTCCCTGAAGAGATGGGTTTTCAGGGTGCGCCTAAAAGAGAGGAGAGTAGGTGATAATCTGATGGGTTGGGGCAGGGAGTTCCAGAGGATGGGTGACACCCTGGAGAAGTCCTGGAGGCGGGCATGGGAGGAGGAGACCAGGGAACTAGAGAGAAGGAGGTCTTGTGAGGAGCGGAGTGTGCGTGTTGGGTGGTACTTGGATATTAGGTCAGTGATGTAGTTCGGGGCAGTGTGGTGGACAGCTTTGTACGTCAGCGATAGGATTTTGAATTTGATCCGTTGCGCAATCGGAAGCCAGTGGAGGGATTGGCAGAGGGGGGTGGTGGAGATGGAGCGGTTAGAAAGGTGAATGAGTCTGGCAGCCGTATTCAGGATCGACTGAAGCGGGGATAGCCAGCGGCGAGGCAGGCCAGTAAGGCCCTACAAGTGTGAAAACATTGAAAGTTGTATAGATATACAGTAACTATAAAAGCAGATGTTATGTGCAGGCTGTGCTGATTTTCTAGATTACCGCAACCCCTGAGCAAATCAGGATAGTTAAAGACCGCGTGTGTGTGTATGTGTGTCTCGATGCTGCAGGGCAACAACAAATGTGTTGGTACCAGACACAGATCTGAGCCTAAGGAAGGAAAATACAAACACAGGCATACCTCGGTTTACTAATTTCATTTGTTCTGCGGGACTTTTCGTATTGTGAAAAATTCATAAATTGAAACGCGGTTTCCCATAGAAATGCATTGAAAACCAATTAATCCGTTCCGGAGGTCAGAAAAAAGTCTTATCTGTTCAAAACTCTTTATAAAGTGCACTTTAAAGGCATAAATACTGTACAGGGACATAATAGAAAATTTTTTTTTATAAATGCATTGAAAACCAATTAATCCGTTTCGGAGGTCAGAAAAAAGTAAAAAAAAGTCTTATCTGTTTATTATTATTATTATACAGTATTTATATAGCGCTAAAAGGTTTGCTCAGCGCTGTACATTATAGTGGGGGACAGAACATGAGACAATACAGTAACAAAACAAAACACGAGGGGTGCGAGGGCCCTGCTCTTTCGAGCTTACAATCTAGGAGGGAGGGGATAGTGGTACAGGAGGAAGTGGCTGTGGGGGATGGAGAGGAGTGGAGGAGATCGGCTGTTAAGTGTTTAAAACTGTTTATAAAGTGCACTTTAAAGGCATAAATACTGTACAGGGACATGATTAAAAAAAAATCGTAAAAAATGTATTGAAAAGAAATTAATCCGTTCATATTGTGAAAACAACCGAGACATTATTTTCAATGGATTTTCATTCGTAAACTGAAAATTACATTAACCTAGGCGTTCGTAAACCGAGGTACGCCTGTACATTTTCATTATCACTTCTCAATTATAATTTAGATTTGACGTTCATTATTAACTTTTTTGGTTAATACAATACACAGTACATTGTTTATAGAAATTTGTACTGTGAAGAAGAAAAAGAGGGGTTTTGATTTAAAAAAAAAAAAAAAAAAAAAAGGACCTGTTCCTTTAAAAGTGACAGTTGGTATCTATATCCCCCAGCAGGCCCTGGGCTGGGCAGCTGCACTTCCCATGATCTTTGTACAAGTCCATGAATGCATCAACTTACTGCAAGAGCACACCACCATCTTGTGGTTAAATTGCAAAATGCAGCCCCTTTTGGTGGTACTGAACTACAAAAAATAGACCTAAAACAGTATTAAACCCCAAAAGAAACATTTATTATATTTCAGCGTACCAATTCCTAGATGTGATGGCTGCATTCGTTTTCTTTTTGGACTGACTTATTTTATTTTAATCTGGTGATCTGGCCACTATGTCTGTTCTTTTTTTTAAAAAGAACAATCTGCCTTCCAGATGTATCAGATTACTGGGTTGAGAAAAACCATATAATACTGGCAGGGGTTCTTACAATGATCAGCTTTTATTTATTCATGCAATATCTCTATTCTAAAAGGAAAACTGCAACTGATTATAAAGTCCTGAGAAATGGGGGTGATCAGCGCAAAAACTTCACAAAGTCCTGGGTTATCCTGGTGTAGGGTGATGGTGGTGCTATAGCTGTATGAGGAAGATAAGCGTGGGGGGCCCGTGTGGCACTAAGGGCAGGGCTTCCAGAAAGTACTGTAGCAGACTCTGTAGGATGAGAGAAGGAGAAGAAGCGCCTCTAAGTGCAGTATTTCACTTTATTCGGGTTAAAAGGTAGGAACACTCACATAGTTGAGGTAAATGATAGCATAAAAACCGTGTTATGGTGTAAACATCCGTGGGTGGGTATCCAGGGTGAAGAGTTGTCATCAGTGTGGGGTCTGGGGTAGTCAGCGTGGTGGCTGGAGGGGAACAGCTGTGGAGCCGACCGCGGTGCAGGTCCTCCCTCAGAGCCGGGTGGAACGCAGCGGCGGCGTGGCCGGGATGACGTCAGATACCCAAGGTGCACTGCGACGCGTTTCAGAGCATGCGCTGGCCGTGGAAGGCGGAAGTGCGCTCCTTTATTAAGCAGCTTTTTCTCTGGCCAGATGTGTGTCCTTTGAAGCATGAAAATACCCATTGTACTATATAACATGACACGATGTACTCCCAGACTCCAGCTGGGACAGTGTTTCCTCCCAGAACTCTGGAGGAGAATACACTCTGATGCATGGGCACACTCATTCTAGTGCCAGCCACAGACAACTGCCACTCTAGGGAGCTCTTCCTTATTAAAGCAGGCCTGCCAATACATCCTTAGACTTCCCCAGTGCTAGCCGTTGTGAGGTCTGGGGGGTTACTACAGGTTATAATTAAAGGTTTGTGAATACCTGACCATCACACCTATATCAGCTTGTTGGACATCCAGTTCTTAAACATGGAGTTTCAGCCTCCATGCATCTGGGAAGACTTTCCACAAGATCTTGGCGCGTGTCTGTGGGAACTCATTCAGCCAAGAGAACATTTGTGAGGTCAGATTGAGAAGGTCTGGCTCACAATCAGCATTTCAATTTATTTCAGAGGTGTTTAGTGGGGTTAGTGTCAGGATCTAAATAGGTCACTCCAGTTCCACTACACCAAACCCACCAAACCAGGGTTTATGGAGCTGCTTCGTACATGGGGCACAGTCCTGCTGAGACATACAAGGGCCTTCACCAAACCACAAGGTTGGAAGAGAACACATTTTTACAAACATCTTTGTATGCTGTAGCACTACCAAGAAACACTTGAACTCAATACTTTGAGAGGTGTACACACACATTTATTTTATTTGTTGCAGGTACTTTATACAGCGCTTTATTTATATATATACAGTCATGGCCGAAATTGTTGGCACCCTTGATATTTTTCCTGAAAATCAAGTATTTCACACAAAAAAGGTATTGCATTAACACATGTTTTGCTATACACATGTTTATTCCCTTTGTATGTATTGGAACAAATATAAAACAGAGGCAGAAAAGCAAATATGACATAATGTCACACAAAACCCCAAAAATGGGCTGGACAAAAGTATTGGCACCCTTAACTTAATATTTGGTTGCACACCCTTTGGAAAACATAACTGAAATCAGTCGCTTCCTATAACCATCAATAAGCTTCTGACACCTCTCACCCGGAATTTTGGACCACTCTTCCTTTGCAAACAGCTCCAGGTCTCTCTTATTGGAAGGACACCTTTTCCCAACAGCAATTTTAAGATCTCTCCACAGGTGTTCAATGGGATTTAGATCTGGGCTCATTGCTGGCCACTTCAGAACTCTCCAGCGCTTCTTTGCCATCCATTTCTGAGTGCTTTTTGACGTATGTTTGGGGTCATTGTCCTGCTGGAAGACCCAGGATCTTGGACGCAAACCCAGCTTTCTGACACTGGGCCCTACAGTGCGACCCAAAATCCTTTGGTAATCCTCAGATTTCATGATGCCTTGCACACAGTCAAGGCACCCAGTGCCAGAGGCAGCAAAACAACCCCAAAACATCATTGAACCTCCACCATATTTTACCGTAGGTACTGTGTTTTGTTCTTTGTAGGCCTCATTCCGTTTTCGGTAAACAGTAGAATGATGTGCTTTACCGAAAAGCTCTATCTTGGTCTCATCTGTCCACAAGACGTTTTCCCAGAAGGCTTTTGGCTTACTCAAGTACATTTTGGCAAACTGTAGTCTTGCTTTTTTATGTCTCTGTGTCAGCAGTGGGGTCCTCCTGGGTCTCCTGCCATAGCGTTTCATTTCATTTAAATGTCGACGGATAGTTCGCGCTGACACTGATGCTCCCTGAGCCTGCAGGACAGCTTGAATGTCTTTGGAACATGTTTGGGGCTGCTTATCCACCATCCGGACTATTCTGCGTTGCAATCTTTCATCAATTTTCCTCATCCGTCCACGACCAGGGAGATTAGCTACAGTGCCATGGGTTGCAAACTTCTTGATAATGTTGCGCACTGTGGACAAAGGCAAATCTAGTTCTCTGGAGATGGACTTGTAACCTTGAGATTGTTGATATTTTGCCACAATTTTGGTTCTCAGGTCCTCAGACAGTTCTCGTCTCCTCTTTCTGTTGTCCATGCTTAGTGTGGCACAGACAGACACACAATGCAAAGGTTAAGTGAACGTCTCTCCTTTTTATCTGCTTTCAGGTGTGATTTCTATATTGCCCACACCTGTTACTTGCCCCAGGTGAGTTTACAGGAGCATCACATGCTTGTAACATTCTTATTTATCCGCAGTTGTGAAAGGGTGCCAATACTTTTGTCCAGCCCATTTTTGGAGGTTTGTGTGACATTATGTCGAATTTGCTTTCTTTCCTCCCTTTTTTTGTTTTGTCCCAATACACACAAAGGGAATAAACATGTGTATAGCAAAACATGTGTTAATGCAATACGTTTCGTGAGAAATACATGATTTCCTGGAGAAATATCAAGGGTGCCAACAATTTCGGCCATGACTGTATATATATATATATATACACACGTACCTCGGTTTACAAATTTAATTCGTTCTGCGGGTCTTTTCGTATTGCGAAAAATTTGTAAACGGAAACGCTGTTTCCCGTAGGAATGCACTGAAAAACAATTCGTTCCGGAGGTCAGAAAATTTTTTTAAAAAAAAGGATTTTATCTGTTCAGAACTCTTTATAATGTGCACTTTAAAGGCATAAATACTGTACAGGGACATGATTAAAAAAAATTCAGAAATGCATTGAAACCCAATTATCCGTTCTAGAGGTCAGAAAAAAGTGTAAAAAAAAAGTCTTATCTGTTCAAAACTCTTTATAAAGTTCACTATAAAGGCATAAACACTGTACAGGGACATTATTTAAAAAAAGTTCATGAATGCATCGAAAACCAATTAATCCATTCGTATTGCGAACAAAATTCGTAAACCGAGCCATTATTTTCAGTGAATTTTCATTCGTAAACTGAGGTACGCCTTTATATTCGCATACAGATTTTCTTTAAAGCAGAACTCCAGTTATTTTTTTTTTTTGTACCATGCAGTGGGCGTATGTCCCCACTGCATGGATCAGCTGCTCGTTTTTCCTAGGGGTGAGGACAAGGCTCATACTCACCTGACCCGCCAATTCTACGGAACACCGGAACATTCGTAAATGCATTGAAAAACAACTAATCCGTTCCGGAGGTCAGATAAAAGTAAAAGAAAAAGTCTTTTATCTAATCAAAACTCTTTATAAAGTGCACTTTAAAGGCATAAATACTGTACAGAGACATGATAAATAAAAATTCGTAAAGGCATTGAAAACCAATTAATCCATTCCGAAGGTCAGAAAAAAGTAAAAAAAAAGTCTTATTTGTTCAAAACTCTTTATAAAGTGCACTGTAGAGGTATAGTACTATACAGGGACACGATTAAAAAAAAAATCGTAAATACATTGAAAACCAATTTATCCGTTCATATTGCGAAAAAAATTCGTAAACCGAGCCATTATTTTCAATAGATTTTCATTCATAAACCAAAAATTACGTTAACCGAGGTGTTCGTAAACCGAGGTATGCCTGTGTGTGTGTGTGTGTGTGTGTGTGTGTGTGTGTGTGTGTGTATATATATATATATATATATATATTTATTGTACACTCACATCAGGCCATAGAGTCCAAATTTGACCACAGATTGAATCTGGTAGAGGAAACCACAATAAATCACAGTCAATGGGAGTTTATCTTTGCAATAAAACAAACATAACACTTGCATTATGTATTCGGACAAGTATCTTTTACCTTAGATAACCGTATTTCCATGTAGGATTTCTGGCTTGCTATTACTAGTAAAGTTGAATCTGCCTCAATGGCAAAAGTAAAAGAAAATAAATTGTTCATATGGCCCATAGCAGCCAGTTAGATTCTCCCTTTCACATTTGTAGAGAAGTTTTACAAAATGTTTTTGGTTTCTAAAGGCACTACAATTTTGTTTTTTTGTTACCCGGAGCCTTGGTGTTTATTACATGTGAAAGCTTTGAGGATCACCCAAGGATTGTGTACCGAGCTGACTATCATCCATGTGCTGGGGAGACTGACCATTTGGAAACTCGGGCACTGCCCGAGGGCCCGGGGTCAGTAGGGGGCCCCACGAGATGCAAACGAACTCTCTTGCGCTCTATGACCCAACACGGGGTAGGTCGATGGAGTCAGGACTTGGAAGTTTCTACCACCAGTGCATATGGGGTTGTGCAGCTCCAAACAAGGCTAGGGAAGCCCGACCAATACTGTGAAGCAAAAACAAACAAAGAGCGCACCAACCTTGCTCTGATGAAGACGGTTCGTCCTTCGAAACGCGTCAGCTGTTCCCTGAGTGTCCACTCCTCTGATGGGACTCGCTCAGGCTGCTTTTATCCTTAGTCCCTTTGAGGACTTACATGCATGATACACTTCAGTGTTTGTGAGTATTATTCTGTAATTAATAAATTTTGGCTTACTGAGATAATGCGCAAGGTTGGTGCGCTCTTTATTTTCGCTTCACGCCCCATGAGATGCCCCTGGTACCGTTTTCATAGGCTTTTTTGAGTTTGGGCAAAGACACAGGGGCCCCATGATCCCCTATTGCCCGGGGGCCCCATGAGTTGTCAGTCCGCCCCTGTCCATGTGCCCTCCTGTATCTTGTCCCGTTGTTCCCCAATTTGTGGAGCTGCTGCTGTTTGTGTGTTTCTGTCTCGCCTACACGTCCTGTCTCTCCATCCTCAGGATTATGAAAGTAAACTGCTGGCCCTTCAGAAGCAAGTGGAGACCCGTTCACTGACTGCAGAGACCACCGAGGAAGAGGACGAGGAGGAAGAAGAAGGTAAACATCCCTGACAACCCTGATTGCATAGGATCATGTCAGCTGATTGTATGCAGTTATCTCTTATACAATGTTTAATACATTCACCTAAAATTTACAGCATCACAAGCCTTTGGTGCTCAGTGTAAGACAAAAGCTGGCCGTACACATACCGAATTTCATCCAATACTTGCTGAATCCATCAAATTTTGTTTCATGTGGTTCCTGTGAGCAGCACCCAGCTTAACCAAAATTAACTTTTGTAGAAGGAGTCAGGTGGGAACGTCCTCTGGTGAACAGCATCTGCGTCTGATCAGATGCAGCCACTGTTTGGGTATATTGACAGCCGCAGGTGCCGGCTGTCAGAATACAATAGCAGGAAGGGGAGATTTAGCATGGATAAGGGGAAATCAAGTGATTTCTTTGGTTTATGGATTGCCATGAAAGTGCACGATGACCTGTACACATGAAAAGAGGACTATATAAAGTATATAGTCATTGGAAACCTGATAATGATTCCTTTGGGGAATAAGAGCTTGAATGTGTTTTCCCCCTTTTGTTTGTTAAATAAACCGCTGAAAGCATCTGTTCAAAAAATACCTGTTGATCCTACTGGAAATCATTGTTCCAGCTATCTCTGTGGAGAACAGAACCCTCCTCATCAGAGACCTGCACAGCAGTGGGAACTACAGAACATCACGTGATAAGTAGGCAGCATTTTGCAGCCAGAAATTATTACTGCAAACTAACAAGGTGTATTTGCTGCTTTTCTCTGACTCAGGTGTCCTTTTATCATGCAGCGGTAAATGACCGCAGCTCAGTTCTCCGGCATTCTCAGAGAAGAGAGTTCTCCTCTGAATGCCTTTTTATGAAGCGGTGTAGATCACTTCTACGAATGAAGGGAGAAGCGATCTACAAATGCTTTGAATGCTGGAAAACGGCTGCTTTTACTATAATCTCGCGAGATTACAGCAAGAGATCAGTCAAACACAGTTTACTAAGCAGCGGGAAATTATCGCTGCTTCGTTTGCGGTTCCTCCTATTCTTCACCTCTGAGCTGGAGTATCTGGAGAGAGAACACAGATCACCAGTGAAGGGCTGACATCGCTCCTTCATACACTGGCCGTCTGTGTGCTGAGAAGATCAGTGGAGAATATGTTCTCCACCAATCACCTCTGTTTCCTATACCACTAATGATCGGAGATCAGCAATGATCCTCAGGATCGCCGCTGATCTCTGTTTCATAAAAGGACACCTCAAATAGTAAAATTCTACTTGCTGCAATTTGGATGATGTCTAAAGCGTAACTCAATGCAAAAAAAAAAAAAAAAAAGAAGTGATGTATTGCCTCTTACTAGTCCTTAGATGTGGTGGCTGCATTAGTTTTGCTATAGCAGGCTTCTTACCTTTCATTTTACCTGGTGATCCTGCCAGTAAAACAGTTCCTGCTATAGGGCGACAATGCCTTCTCACCATACTATATCTATGGAGGAGCTGTGTAGTCATCCTAGGACAGAATTAAAGGACACCTTTCCCTCTTCCCTTCTTCATACCAGAGGGAAGGGGTTCTGTTCTCGAAATATAGTTTGGAACAATAGCAGGAGGGGTGTAGAACAGGCAGAGACCACAGGAAGTTATCGGCTCAAAAGATTTCTCACTGGATCAACAGGTATTTTTGCATGTGACGTGGTGGATACATTACCTTTCCTTTTTTAGGTGTATTTTTCTCTTATTTTCACCTGGTGATCCTGCCAGTAACACACTTCCTGTCCTAGGAGGGTGACAATGCTCATTCACCATACCATATCAAGGAAAGGCAGCATTATCACTCCATTTGACAGAATGAAAGTGGTTCTAAAGGCTGAAGGTTGTTGTTGAACAAAGAGGCTGTTGTTCTTTAAAGCGATACTAAAGCTTCAGTTTTTATTAAAATAATAAACATGTTATACTTGTTTTGTACAGAGTAGCCCCGATCCTCCTCTTCTCGGGTCCCCTGCTGGCGCTCCTGGCTCCTCTCTCCTGCTGAGTGACTCCAGAGCAAGCTGCTTGCTTCCGAGCCACCAAACAGAGCGCCACTCGGTCAGCCCCCCCACTTCCTCCTTACTGGCTGTGATTGACAGCACCCACTGCTGTTTTTCAGCCAGTGGGGAAGGAGAGACTTGGGTGAGCTGCTGATCCAGTGCACATCACTGGATCGAGATCAGGCTCAGGCAGGTATTAGTGCGGCTGGGAGGGAGCTGTACACTGAAGGTTTTTTGCCTTCATGCATAGAATGAACCTTCAGCCTTTAGAACCACTTTAATTCTGTCTTGGAGTGATAATGCTGTTTTTCCTTGATATGGTATGGTGAATGAGCATTGTCACCCTCCTAGGACAGGAAGTGTGTTACTGGCAAGATCACCAGGTGAAAATAAAAGAGAAAAATACACCTAAAAAAGGTAAGCTAATGTATCCACCACGTCACATGCAAAAATACCTGTTGATCCAGTGAGAAATCTTTTGAGTCGATAACTTCCTGTGGTCTCTGCCTGTTCTACACCCCTCCTGCTATTGTTCCAAGCTATCTCCCTTGAGAACAGAACCCCTTACCTCTGGTATGAAGAAGGGAAGAGGGAAAGGTGTTCTTTAATTCTGTCCTAGGATGACTACACAGCTCCTCCATATAGTATGGTGAGAAGGCATTGTCGCCCTATAGCAGGAAGCGTTTTACTGGCAGGATCACCAGGTAAAATTAAAGGTAAGAAACCTTCTATAGCAAAACTAATGCAGCCACCACATCTAAGGACTTGTAAGAGGCAATACATCACTTTATTTTCTCTTTTTGCATTCAGTTACACTTTAGATAGCATCCAAATAGCAGCAAGTAGGATTTTACTATTTAAGTCAGAGAAAGGCAGCAAATACACCTTGTTAGTTTGCAGTAATAATTTCTGGCTGCAAAATGCTGCCTACTTATCACGTGATGTTCTGTAGTTCCCACTGTTGTGCAGGTCTCTGATGAGTGAAAATACCAAGTGACAATCTATTCATCGTTCTGTCTAAAGGAAGTCAGGTATTTGTAAGGACTAAGTGTGTCTAGTGTACCCGGTGCTCATGTTCTGTCCAGATATGTGCTCTATAATGTGTGCTAGTGTTGATAATACATTTGCCATCTCTTTCCATTTCAGTACCCTGGACACAGCACGAGTTTGAGCTGGCAGAGTGGGCATTTAAGAAATGGAAACACCATCAGTTCACGTCTTTAAGGGATCTGCTGTGGGGAAATGCCGTCTACCTGAAAGAAGCCAATGCAATTAGCGTAGAACTGAAGAAGAAGGTAACAAACTGTTCTGATTGGTTGCTGTGAGCTACGGAGTCCTGTTGATCCTGGGGTTTGGATGGCATTTAGTTTAAAGTGATACTAAAGGTTCTTTTTTTTTTTTGTTTTGTAAAATAGCAAACTTGTTATATTGACCTGCTGTGCGGAATGATTTTGCACAGAGCAGCCTGGATCCTCCTCTTCTTGGGTCCCCTGCAGGCTCTCCTGGCTCCTCCTTTCTGTCTGGGCCCCCAAGGCAAGCAGCTTGCTATGGGGGCACCCAAGTAAGCGTGTTCCCAAGCCGCTGCTTCATGTGTTCATTCCCACTCGGACCCACTGCTCGGCATCTCCCCCTCTCTCTCCTCATTGGCTGACTGGCTGTTATTGACAGCAGCTGGAGCCCGTTGCTCCCATTTGCTGTCTCAGCCAATGAGGAGGCAGAGACCTGGGACAGACGAGGCTGTCATACACATCGCTGGATCGCGATGAGACTCGGGTAAGTATTGAGGGGGCTGGGGGCACTGTTGCACACAGAAGGTTTTTTTACCTTCATGAATAGAATGCTCTCTCTCTATCCATTCAGTCGTGTCTGACTTTTGGCGATTTCATGGGCCGTCACTCTCCACACTTTCCGGTCTTGCATCTTTCTTATTAGCTGATACATGCTTAGGCCAGTGTTTAATTTCTATAACCTCCAACCAGCGTGTTTTCGGCCTTCCTCTTTTTCTCCCCCCACTGACCATACCAAGTAATGTTGCCTTCTCTAAGGAATCAGATCGTATCACATGCCCAAAATAAGTCAGCTGTAATTTGACTATCTTCCCTTCTAAAGTTATTCCTGGTTTAACTCGCTCTAAAACCTCTCTGCTGGTAATCTTTGCTGTCCGGGGTATCCTCTATAGCCTTCTCCAGCACCATAATTCCAATGCATCAATCTTCTTTCTATCAGCTCTTTTCATAACCCAGCTTTCACACCCATATAGAATGCACAAAGGTAAAATACCAACCACTTCAAAACTGAATTCTAGGAATTCAGCTACTTTGTAAAGTCACACGATGAGTTAAAATCAGTGAAGTGCATGACACCTCGGGGGCTTCACTCTATTATATCTGCCAGCTTTATAATACTCCTTGAAGATAGCTATCATTGTAGTTCTGTGAGAGCAATGCTGATGTGAGCCATGCATACTATGCAACAGGAAAGTCGCTGCAGCTACTATGCCCACCCCTCCCCTCCTCTTTCCCATTCACAGAAGCCTTGGTATTATGTGAACACATTCAGAAAACACAAAGGCTTCTCTGAATGGGCCTGGAAAACAAGGAACAGAGGATGCAGCAGCCTTGAGCATTACCTTTGTGAGAGCTTTATTTTATGAACAGAATGCTCACAAACCACTCATCAACAAAGGCATATCAATGTTCACAATGCACTCAAGGTTACCTGGTCTCCTACGCAAGTCACAACCACAGGAGGACCATCCAAAAGGCTTGATGAATTTTGAGGGGGGGTCCCCCCCTCTTTCTCAGCGCCTGCCCCCTGTTCATACAATAAAGCTGTCACAGAGGTAATGCTCAAGGCTGGTGAACCCTCTGTTCATTGTTTTCCAGGACCTTTCCTGGGTTCTCCAGTCCTTAGAGGGCAGCAAGGACCTGAGTTCCATCACTTGCCGGCGCACTGCTCTTGAGTGCAGGAGATTGTTCATCTTTGTTCTCTGAATGGGCGGCAGAGGGGAGGGGTAGGCAATTCTGCTCTGTGTGCCTTTCTGCTCTCATATTCCTGGCAGAGAAATAATTCTGTCAGATATAAATAACAGAGATAAGCCCAGGAGATGTCCTGCAGCTCCTTGGACTTGACTCATAGTGTGCCTTCAGGTTTTACAAAGTGGCTGAAGTCCTGGAATTCAGCTTTAAAACTGAACCCTAGCCAGGAGGAATAAAAGCATATTACGAAGTTACTAGCTTACCTTTTGCAAAAATGCTTTTCCTTTCCTGGGTTTTCCTCTAGTTCTTCTACCCCTAACCGGTCACTTATACCGCCTGTTTATTGTATTCTGTATTATTATATTCTTCAATGGAGAAATAGCTTCTGCTCTCGTTTTTTCCTCCAGTCATGGGCCACCAACAAAGATTGATTGGCAGCTGTGATAATAACTGTTCTCTAGTTAGTAAAGCACTTTCCCTCATAGTCAGTGCATTCCCATGGAACCATGGTAAATGTAGTTCCTATTTGCCTCTAGGAAGTACGTCAGATATGATGTGTGCCGCCTGCTTAGATTCCCTCACTCAGGCACAGTACGTTTTTCTAAAGGATTCAATGTCACTCGAGAGAAAAACATTTACAAGTCAACACAACAGTTATTTTGTATTGGGACTTTGCAGGCATTTCAACCTCTTGTGTCCACGTGTTGGAGGTTAGCCAACATGATTTCACCTGTCAGTAGCACTTTCTTCAGGCGAGAAAAGGAACAGGAGGCGCCAAGCTAAGTGCAGTATGTTACAGTAATGTTTAATTCGTAGGAATAAAAACACTCACAAGAACAAGAATTAAAATAAGCTCATGTGTGTTAGGATGTGAGACCACTCCATTCCGTCCTGTAGGGTACCACCGGTATGTCACGATGACAGCAGGATGGCGCCTCCTGTTCCTTTTCTCTCCTGATCTTTGTACACAGAGCTGATCCTGCTCCATAGGACGGCTGCCACTATACTACGCCTACCCTAGAGACTCCTTCATAGACTTTATTCACCTTTTATGTATACTATATACCGTAGTTTTCGCCATATAAGACGCTCCGGAATATAAGACGCACCCAATTTTAAAGGAGGAAAATCTAGAAAAAAAAGATTCTGAACCCAATACTGTAGTAAAATATTTTATATCAACTGTATAAATTTAACAGCAGTTTAAGAACAATTTTATGCCAACCATGTAAAAAAAAACAAGACGACAAACATACCGGTACGTTTTGTCTTTTTGTTTAATACATCATCCACCATTGCCCCCACTCATCACGTAATGTCCACCATTGCCCCCACTCATCACGTAATGTCCACCATTGCCCCCACTCATCACGTAATGTCCACCATTGCCCCCACTCATCACGTAATGTCCACCATTGCCCCCACTCATCACGTAATGTCCACCATTGCCCCCACTCATCACGTAATGTCCACCATTGCCCCCACTCATCACTGTAAAGTCCACCATTGCCCCCCACTCGTCATCACCATCACTGTTCCAGTGCAACATTGCCCCCACATTAGTAATAATAGCCAGTAACATTGCCCCCACATTAGTAATAATAGCCAGTAACATTGCCCCCAACATAGTAATAATAGCCAGTAACATTGCCCCCAACATAGTAATAATAGCCAGTAACATTGCATTGCCCCGCTCCTTACCTGTTGTTGTAGATCCACGCTATGGTAGGATCCACGAGCAGAGGGGGTGATGACGTCAGCGCGCACCGCCGGGTGTACTAAGATGGCCGACCGCTCCAGAGATAGGCCAAAGCCGCGGCCTTTCCTACGGCCGTGGCCGCGCCTCATGGATTCTCTCTCTATTCGTCGTATAAGACGCACCAACTTTTCCCCCCCCCCCCAGTTTTGGGGAAGAAAAAGTGCGTCTTATACGGCGAAAAATACGGTATGCTATATGTGTCTATCATATGCAACAACTATATAAGCCTGAGCAGAAGTATATATGTGACATTTTTGACCTTTTTATTGGCTTTTTTATGCCTCCGAGCACCAGATTTTCCTCCACTTTCATTCTGTAGCACTTTCTTGAAGTCCAACTCTCTATAACATGCTATTTGGGCTCCTAGTTCCCTTTGGAAAGGGTGACCTAGTCCCAGATTCTATAAGTTGGTAGTATATCTGTCTTAGCCTGCTGTATATTTCACCTTGGGCCCCCACACAGTTTTCTGAGTAGGACGATCGGTGCTCCAACACCCTTATCATACTAAGATTGGCGTCTGTGGACCTTGCTGAGTAAGACATTTCGGGTCTCCTTGGGGAATGATGGTGGTGCACAGTGTGATGTGTGTTTTATCAGTTGTGTGTCTGTGATCCATTGGGTTCTGTCTGTACTTTCTCATTTCCCTTGAAGAAAATAATTCGAAACGTGTCAACTTATGAGAAATTGCTACCCAAATTGTACTGTGAACGCTAGATGTTTTCAATGCTTTTGTATCATCTGACAAATAAAATTTGTATTTTATGTATAATCAGTAGTAGAAGTCCCAATCCTAAATCACTGTTGTGTTGTCTATGCTATTTTAGGGATGTTGGCGTTTTTGGATATGAGTGTAGACACTTACTGATGTCTTACATTTCTAAATCAAAAAGTAGGGTTTTTTTGTATAAAACATTTAAAAGCAATATTATTGAGCATTGAGAAAGACGCTAATGGTCAACAGTGTCCAGAACTCTGGAGTTCAGCATTAATTGGGCATAGCAGGTCAAAAGGGTGGGCACTGGAACACCAGGTGCAGTTTAGTCAATTGAAATGGCTTTTAAGAGGCGTGTTCAGCTGTTTTAATTCAATATCCCTGTTGATATTGTTTGCCTTGTTTGTACCCTCTTTTTCTAAGAGAAGGTTCACCATCTTGCTTTCTGTTTCCACAGGTCCAGTTTCAGTTTGTGCTTCTGACAGACACTCTGTATTCCCCTCTACCTCCGGAGCTCCTTCCACCTGAGGCTGATAAACTTGTAGAGGACCAGCCCTTTCCACGCACAGTGGTTGCTGTAGAGGTGCAGGACCTGAAAAATGGGGCCACTCACTACTGGTCACTGGAGAAACTTAGGTAAGTCTGCTTGTATGGTGAGTCAGCAGTACCTACCTCTAATATTTGATGTCTTGTCAAGCTACATTAGGGCTTATGATAATGTAGGAAAATCGAAAAAGAATTCTCCTGCGCTCCAAGACTCAGACAGGTGGCACAAGATGGAACCAGGCCTGGGGAGAACGAACACCACTGCATAAAGGGCTGTGCAGCTCCAAACCAAGGCTGGGGAAGCCCAATCAGCACTGTAAAATGAAATAAAAAACAAGAAGCGCACCAGCCTTGCGCATTACCTCAGCGACCAAAATTTATTACTTGTAAAAAACATACTCACAAACAGCGAATAAAATCAGGCATGTAAGTCCTCTCAGGGACTTGAAGATAACATGAGTCCCATCGGGGGAATAGGTGTTCAGTACAGCTGACGCGTTTCAAAGGGAGTCCCTTCTTCCTCAGAGCTAACTGAACCATAAGTGCACCCTCCTATATATACCCATATCTCTGGACTAAAAATAAGCCCTCCCTACCCGGGTTGGGCAGTCTCAGGGTAGTAGGAGGGGCCAAAATCTCATAAACTAACCATCAATATTTACAATGCCATTAGAGAGAGATATAACATATAAATTATAAAATGAATAAAATACATAGAGAACATAAAAAACCTATATAAAATATATATCTTAGAAATATATATATATAAAAAAAAAAAAAAAAACACATATATTGCATACGCCACTTGGTGTGCATCTAATCCCTCAATTTGACTATGACACCCAAGGAGATAATGGTCTTCCACAGTTATGAAACATTGTCATGTTCCGTGTTGCATTAGTGAACAATGTGTCCCATGGATACTTCATCCAGAGGACTTGTCATAACGCTGGATGGAAATATAGCGATCGATGTGACAATAATCATAGATTCTTAATACAGATTGTTAATCACCGGATATTTTGATGGTTAAGTGTCCATAGTGTCACAACCCCATGTATATATATATGTCCAACCATATAGTCAAATCCACCCACACTCAGACCTTCAACCCAGAGCTGTGTGTTTTTTGTATTTTCTACTACCAGGCAGCTGCATGCGTTTCATGATCAGATAATGAAGAGGATTAGATCAGAGCTCTTAGATCCACATGTATATACATTTACACACTCACAGACGTATACATCCACACTCCCACCTTCAATCCTGATGCTGTGTATATTTTATATATATAACTAAATATCACCAGGCAGCTGCATGCGTTTCCCGATCCATTGATGAAGGGGATTTGTAGTCAGCTGCATAGGGAGGACATGAACTTCCCTCATTGCTTGCTGGTTTACCCTGTGGAACGCACGCTACTGCTCCATGCTCCTAACTGCGCATGCGTGAACCTAACATGCGCATGTGCAGAAGAAAAAAAAAAAAAAAAAAAAAAACAGGGGGGCAAATGTATCCTTATAGTATGAAGCAGTGAGAGGAACAATTATTACTAACAGGGCTAATACTAAATAACCATATTCCTTACACTCAGAACATTCCTGTTGATAACAGTATATGTAATGCTGAATACAGAGAATATATAAAAATTATATATATATATATATATATATATACATACTTCAAATACATTCAATACATTAGATACATCAAATGTATTTGAATCGCAACCTAAAATTGGGGTGGAACAGTAGAGATCGCTAATTGTATTCGTACTTTCTGGTGACTAAATAAGAGTATGAATCTCCAGGTCATCATTTAAACCTCTAGGGGACAAGGTACCCAATGTGAAGATCCAAAAACTTTCTCTTCTACAGAGTTCTTGGTATCTCCTCCCACTATCTAAGTCCTTTGTGATTGCTTCTATTCCAAAGACTTTCAGTCCATCGTAGTTGCTCTGATGTGTTTCTTTGAAATGACGAGGGACTGAATATTTATCTTTTGCCAATTTTATATTACTTTTGTGCTCACTAATACGTGTCCTAAGACACCGTGAGGTGCGGCCTACATACAGTAGGCCACAGGGGCAAATTAAGCCATAAATGACAAAAGAAGTCCCACAGTTAATAAACTGTTTAATGGAAAATCTCCTGCCGTCTGTGCTCAAAAAATCTTTTTTCCCGGCATCGGAAAAAAGATTTTTTGAGCACAGACGGCAGGAGATTTCTTTTGTCATTTAGATAGTGGGATAGGACTTAGATAGTGGGAGGAGATACCAAGAACTCTGTAGAAGAGAAAGTTTTTGGATCTTCACATTGGGTACCTTGTCCCCTAGAGGTTTAAATGATGACCTGGAGATTCATACTCTTATTTAGTCACCAGAAAGTACGAATACAATTAGCGATCTCTACTGTTCCACCCCAATTTTAGGTTGCGATTCAAATACATTTGATGTATCTAATGTATTGAATGTATTTGAAGTATGTATATATATATATATATATATATAATTTTTATATATTCTCTGTATTCAGCATTACATATACTGTTATCAACAGGAATGTTCTGAGTGTAAGGAATATGGTTATTTAGTATTAGCCCTGTTAGTAATAATTGTTCCTCTCACTGCTTCATACTATAAGGATACATTTGCCCCCCTGTTTTTTTTTTTTTTTTTTTTTTTCTTCTGCACATGCGCATGTTAGGTTCACGCATGCGCAGTTAGGAGCATGGAGCAGTAGCGTGCGTTCCACAGGGTAAACCAGCAAGCAATGAGGGAAGTTCATGTCCTCCCTATGCAGCTGACTACAAATCCCCTTCATCAATGGATCGGGAAACGCATGCAGCTGCCTGGTGATATTTAGTTATATATATAAAATATACACAGCATCAGGATTGAAGGTGGGAGTGTGGATGTATACGTCTGTGAGTGTGTAAATGTATATACATGTGGATCTAAGAGCTCTGATCTAATCCTCTTCATTATCTGATCATGAAACGCATGCAGCTGCCTGGTAGTAGAAAATACAAAAAACACACAGCTCTGGGTTGAAGGTCTGAGTGTGGGTGGATTTGACTATATGGTTGGACATATATATATACATGGGGTTGTGACACTATGGACACTTAACCATCAAAATATCCGGTGATTAACAATCTGTATTAAGAATCTATGATTATTGTCACATCGATCGCTATATTTCCATCCAGCGTTATGACAAGTCCTCTGGATGAAGTATCCATGGGACACATTGTTCACTAATGCAACACGGAACATGACAATGTTTCATAACTGTGGAAGACCATTATCTCCTTGGGTGTCATAGTCAAATTGAGGGATTAGATGCACACCAAGTGGCGTATGCAATATATGTGTTTTTTTTTTTTTTTTTATATATATATATTTCTAAGATATATATTTTATATAGGTTTTTTATGTTCTCTATGTATTTTATTCATTTTATAATTTATATGTTATATCTCTCTCTAATGGCATTGTAAATATTGATGGTTAGTTTATGAGATTTTGGCCCCTCCTACTACCCTGAGACTGCCCAACCCGGGTAGGGAGGGCTTATTTTTAGTCCAGAGATATGGGTATATATAGGAGGGTGCACTTATGGTTCAGTTAGCTCTGAGGAAGAAGGGACTCCCTTCGAAACGCGTCAGCTGTACTGAACACCTATTCCCCCGATGGGACTCATGTTATCTTCAAGTCCCTGAGAGGACTTACATGCCTGATTTTATTCGCTGTTTGTGAGTATGTTTTTTACAAGTAATAAATTTTGGTCGCTGAGGTAATGCGCAAGGCTGGTGCGCTTCTTGTTTTTTATTTCATTTTACAGTTATGATAATGTAGAACATAGGAACTAGTTACACTGATCCTCCCAGTGCAGTATAGTAAAATAAAGAGGATGGATCTAATTGCTGTGGGACCACTCAAACAGTTCTTATTTCAGGCATCATTTGTTCCCCACTGATTCAAACTGTGGCCTCCTGTTTTTCACACCAGACTGAGATTGGATCAAATGCGAGAGATGTACGACCGGGCAGGAGAAATGGCCTCCAATGTGCAGGATGAACCGGATACTGTAATAAATGGTGGTGACCCGTTCTATGATCGTTTCCACTGGTTCAAGCTTGTTGGCAGGTAGGTTTGTTTGGAAATCCTGCCGATATCACATACATTTCATACACACTTTTAGCACTACTCTGCAATGTCATTGTAAGAATTAACCACAATAAAAGTGTTCAAGTGCTCAAGAAGATTTTACAGCACTGGATATGTATATTCATACCGGGTTTTCTTTTTTTTTTTTCTTTTTGTTTCTTGTTTTTCTTGCTCAAGTGTTCTCATTTTTTGATATAGCAGTGGGGTAGCCATCTTATCCACTGGAAGGGAATGTATATTGTTCAGGGAAAAGTTAAAGCCCCGTTGTGTTTTTCTGTTGTTGTCTGTGTCCCGTTGGCGAGATTTTCCTTTACTTTCTGTTTTGAAGACATACCAGAAAGTTAGAGGAAATGTTTCCAAAGGAGGGAAAATTCCCTTTAACGCTCGGTTGACGCTAGCTCGCAGGCTGCGGGCTGTTGCGGGTGCAGGAAATGCTCCTGTTCCCACACCCACCCGCAGCTGAATTGCACTGCTCTTGCGAGATGTGAAGGGCTGCCATTGATTCTGAATGGCACCCCCACACATCTCAGCCCACTGCGCGATTCCGAGTGTGGGAGCTGCAGGAAAACCGCATGGTCAAAAAAGACCATGCGGTTTCCCTGCGGCTGCGTATTCAGAAGGCTGCATGCACCTTTTTTCCTGCAGGAAATGCAACACAACAAGCCCATTCAGATGAAAGGGATGCCGTGCCCATGCAAACGCAGGCCGCACGACCCGCATTAGTGTGAACTGAGCGTTAGATAGTTCTCACCTGAACAAGAGCCCTATTGGCTGATTTCTGTTCTATACTTTTTCCAGTGAGAACTCAAAATGTTTTATTTTCCTTCATTTTTAAACCCAGGGACCATGGTTACCAGATCACAAGATACACTTTAAATAAAACTGGTGCATGTGAAGCCGTGCACAGTTTAAGCCATTGTTATTTATTTGCTTTAATTAACATTCCAAATTTCTTTCAGGGATTGAATTTGAATGCATTATTGCCTGCATGGGGTAACACACCAGTTTTTAGTTCAGCGAATATGAAATTGGAGCACATCTTTCACAATATGATTGAAATCCAAGTAATTTAGGGGTTCCATGGGTCACTGCACATAAAATATAAGTGAATGTGAAGAAAATGTATTTTTAAAAATGTTGTTTATTTTTGTACCCTGCTTTGCCTGGCCTCCTAGCACCCTCTTTATTTTCGTTAATAGCTGATCCTTCCCCCTTAGAGCACCTTCACACTGGCACTTAGGGTAGATGTAAACATGCATCTAAAGCTCTCTTGCCTCTGAAGACCATTCCGGGTTCGGAACACACTCTAGAGGCTACTGACAGGTTGTGAGAAAAGGAAGCTACGTCTCTTCGCCGTCTTTTTTAACCCCATTTTTGCCAAATATTGCGCATTTGTGTGCCCCTTATTTCCAACCACAGGTCTTAATGAAGCCTTAGGATTTAGTTCCCATATGTTTGGCCTGTTTCACATGGGCTTCAGCAATACTTGAAGCCTGCTAGCAGCATGTTTAAAGTGACAATCAGCACTCCCAATAGGATCTGGGTTCAATATTTACAAACTGGAGTTGAATGGTGCTTTAAAAGCTTCAACAAAGCTTGCTGAAAGCTTTGCAAATGCTTTGTCAAAGCTTGCTGTTCTCAATGCTCTTATACAAGCTAAAGCCCATGTGAAACAGACCTTAATGTCACTGTGTCCACCGGGTGTTCCCTCAGATCCAAAAAAGGGAGACAGCTGAGATCATTCATGTCTATGACAGTTAGCATGCACCTTAAAGATTAAAGTGAACCTGATCTGCACTAAAATAGTTCTTAGGTAACACCAGTTCTAAAGTTCATCAGGTTGTGGTCCCTCCTTGTGCCTGTTTTAGTCTTCTAACTGATCCCTTTAGAACCCTTTTCCATCCTTGGTCCAGGCTATACCCATGTACTTTACTTTTGCCTAAGTAGCCTAATACCTGCCTTTTCCTGGCACCTAGTCTCACTCGCTATCATTCAGCTGTTGAAACCAGATGTTTAGTTGGCATTCAAGGCTCCAGCATTCAACAGTGGAAGCTTGATGTCGTAATCCTGACATTTACAGATATTGGGACCTTCTGTAAAGCTTGGGCCAGTTTGTTTTCAGCTAGGTTAGATGCATTTTAAACTGAAATTACACTCATACCCCAACTAAACCTAAATCCTACTCCCATTCCAAGACTATTCTATCTACCCTGTAAAAGAAAAGTTGTTGCCTATACTTACCTATTCTGAAGCCTCTCCAGTCCAGTTAGATGACCAGCTTCCAGAGCCAACTACAGTGTAGAGGAGGGACAGCCAACAATAGCTGCCCATAAAAGTAACCCTACAGGTGACATTATCAAAAAGGGAAGAGCAAACCCAGATGATCCTGCGCTTGGGGATGGACTCAGTAAAAATTAGGACCACATCACGAATGTCCTGGAATATGCACGCCTTGCTGCCCTCAAGAGACCGGGGGAGTCCAAATGTACTGAATAAAGAAAACAAACAGAGGGCGCACCGGCCTAGTGCATCACTTTAAAAAAATGTATTTAAGAAAAGATAAACAGAAGGTATTGTACTCACAAAATGACAATACAGTCAAACAGGGGCGGACTGACAACTCATGGGGCCCCCGGGCAATAGGGGATCATGGGGCCCCTGTGTCCTTGCCCAAACTCAAAAAAGCCTATGAAAAAGGTACCAGGGGTTATCTCATGGGACCCCCTACTGACCTCGGGCAGTGCCCGAGTTTCCAAATGGTCAGTCCGCCTCTGCAGTCAAAGGCACATCATAAAGGAACAGCTCTGTCTAATCTGCACTACGTGTTTGTCCGCATTGGGAACTATAGACTTCCAACTGGCTACCGTAGTGCCCAATGCGGACAAACACGTAGTGTGAATCGGACAGAGCTGTTCCTTTATGATTTGCCTTTGACTGTATTGTCATTTTGTGAGTACAATACCTTCTTTTATCTTTTCTTAAATAAATTTTTTAAGGTGATGCACTAGGCCGGTGCGCCCTCTGTTTTCTTTATTAGGTGACATCATCGCCTAGGCTCTGCAGCAGCTGTTCCTGCCTCTCCTCTACACTGAAGCCGGCCATCTGACAGGACCGGAGCAGAGAAGCTTCAGAATAGGTAATTATGGACATCTTTTCTTTTACAGGGTAGATGGAATAATCTTAGAATGGGGGTGGGTGTAGATTTAAAGCGGAGTTCCACTCACCCTGTCAAAAAATAAAAGTTAGCAGCTACAAAAACTGTAGCTGCTGACTTTTAAAAAACAACCACTTACCTGTCCCTTGGTCCCGCTGTGTGTCCCCCGCAGCTCGTTTCACCGGCCGTCCTGTATTCCAGGAGGCCGGAATCTTCATTGTGGGCACACAGCTGTGGCAGCTTGCGGCTTCACAGCCGGGTACCCACTGCGCATGCGCGAGTAGTGCTGCGCTTCATGAATGGTCATGAATGGTCCTGTAGTCTTCTGGGACCTGTCCCAAAAGACTACAGGGAGGAAGGGAGGACACCTTCTGGAAGTGGGAGCGGGTACCTGTCAAATTTGGGTACCCGCTCCCCCCCCCCCCGCCCCCCAAAGGTGCCAGTCCTTAAAGCGGAACTTCCCCTTTTGGGTGAAGCTCCGCTTTAAGCTTAGTGAGGGTTTGATTGGAATGTCACCCTAAGGGCAATAAGAGATAATATAAAGTTTGATGAACATACAGATATAGAATTGACTTTTTCAATGATTTACAGGGTACATTCAAGAGTTCGTATCATTCTCTGACCCATAGCAACGTATAGTCCAATAGCCCTTTTCACATCTAGTACAGATCCATACATGTACACACTCATTTGGGTAGCAGCCTGGAGCTTTGGCGTCTGTACCCCGAGTGCCAGTCTGGGCCACCCTTAGTTTTGCATGGCATTCATTTTATTTTATTAGTTTCCGCTGGTAAATTATTTGTAGTGTACCCTACCCCTCCTCCTTCTGTAACTCAGGGTTGTGATAACAAATCTTCCATTACAACTGTTCAGTTCACCCATATTCCACGGTTGCGTCAACGAGCGGCTGGCAGACCGCACCCCATCCCCCACCTTTTCAACAGCGGACTCAGATATCACAGAGCTGGCCGACGAACAGCAGGACCAAATGGACGACTTCGATGATGAGCCTTTTGTGGACGACACTGGCTCAGATGTCGGCAATGAGGAAGGATCGGATCTGTTCAGCGATGGGCACGACCCGTTTTATGACCGCTCCCCTTGGTTCATTTTAGTAGGAAGGTTGGTGAGGTTGTGCGAGGAAAGGGCAAGGAAGGACAAGCTCCTGACAGAACCCCAAATGATAAGAATGAGAATGCCTGGTAGTCATATCTAAAGGCCATGTGTCCTGGTACATTTTTTTTTCTACATAGGTCAAACCCACCTTTCATTACAAATGACAAATCTGAGCAATTCTAACTGATCATTTAAAATATATACACAGAGGTGATCTTCAGTGAAAACTGCATGTCCATATAATCAGTAGACCAATAAGTAGATGCACCTGAAGTTCTATGCATATGCTTTCCCTATAAAAGTTTGGCTTGTTCCTTGATTCTTAATGTGATGGGAAGCCTTGTTGGCCATATCTTGATTCCCTTATCAGGACTAACACTAGGCCTTGCTTATCAAATTTTCTTGTAGGGAAAATTGTTTTTCCATTCTGTCTTCCAATGCAGTATGTTGGGGATCTTGGATATGTTGATTATTGAGGCAAGTTGTATCGTATCCTTAGAGTGACTGTAAGGGTGAATGGGGGATAATAAAAACAAACTGCTGCAGGTATGAACTGTAGACACCTGAAGGTGCACATGCCTGCAGTTTAGTGGAGAAAAGTCTCATTACATTGGTGGTTAGTAGAGAAATGCCCCACTTGCATTGGTTGTTAGTGGAGAAATGCCCCCTTGCAATGGTAATTACTGTAATAGTGACTGCCTACATTGACTAGCAATCACATTTGTAGTCATTGTACAGTACTGTGAAAAAGTATTTGCCCCCTTCCTTATTTTTTTGCATTTTTGTCACACTTAAATGATTCAGATCATCAAACAAATTTTAAAAAGCTGTCCAAACCTGCCTGGGCCTATGTGAAAAGTAATTGCCCCCTAAACCTAATAAGTGGTTGTGCCACCCTGGGCGGCCACAACTGCAATCAAGCATTTGCAATAACTGGTAATGAGTCTTTCACATCACTGTGGAGGAATTTTGGCCAACTCTTCTTTGCAGAATTCAGTCACATTGGAGGGTTCCCGAGCCTGAAGGGCCTGTTTAAGGTCATGCCACAGCAACTCAGTTGGATTTAAGTCCGGACTTTGACTAGGCCACTCCAAAAACTTTAGATTTTTTTTTTTGAGCCATTCAGAGGTGGACTTGCCGGTCTGTTTCGGATCATAACCAAAGTGCGCTTGAGGTCACAAACTGATGACTGGACATTCTGTTTCAGGATTTTCTGGTAGAATTCATGGTTGCATCAAATATGGCAAGTTGTCCAGGTCCTGAAGCTGCAAAGTAGCCCCAGAGCATCACACTACCTCTACCATGTTTGACTGTTGGTAGGATGTCCTTTTTATGAAATGCTGTGTTAGTTTTACACCAGATGTAAAGGGCTGCACACCTTCCAAAAAGGTAAACTTTTATCTCAACAGTCCACAGAATATTTGCCCAAAAGTCTTGGAGGTAATCAAGATGTTTTTAGCCAATGTGAGACAAGCCTTTGGTCAGCAGCGGCTTTCGCCTTGGAACTCTCCCATGGAGGCCATTTTTACCCAGTCTCTTTTCTATTGAATCATGAACACTGACCTTAACTGAGGCAAGTGAGGCCTGCAGTTCTTTTAGATGTTGTTCTGAGTTATTTTATAACCTCCTGAATGAGTCATCATCGTGCTCTTGGGTTAGTTCTGGTAGACTGGCCATTCCTGGCAAGGTTCACCACTTTTCCCAGTTTTCTCCATTTGTGGATAATGGCTCTCACCATGGTTTCCTTTCAAGACTGATACATGTCAATTACTTGTTTTTTCACCTGAATTTGTTTAGATCGCAGCATGATGTGTTGCTTTTTTAGATCTTTTTGTGTGCTTCACTTTGTCAGACAGCTTCTATTTAAGCCCTCATGCACACGGGACGTTTTGATAACGCTGGTAACATTAGCTGTGTAAAGTCGCGTTAAAAACATGAGTTTTTCAGCTTTTTTCGCGTTTTTGCATTAGCGTTTAGTGGTGGTTTCCAGTGTTTTTTTGCGTTTGTGGTTTTTAGCATTTTTTTTAGCAAAAAAATGTTTTTGGTCAAAAAAGGTCCAAAAACGCCAGTTTGCGGTGTTTTACCGCGGTTTTCAGTGTTTTCGGTTTTCTAGAAACCTACTAGTCCTGGGGGGTTTTTTCCAGCCAAAAAACGCTGATTATAGTCTTTGTGTGCATGGACACATAGTTACATAGTTAGTTTGGCTGAAAAAAGACAAAAGTCCATCCAGTTCAACCATAGAAAAAAAAAAAAAATTATAATCCTACACCCACAGTTGATCCAGAGGATATCATGCTGGGGGGGGTTTACTGACTGTAAAAAAAAAAAGCAAAAAACAGCCGATGTAAAAATATCAAGTGTGCATGAGGACTAAGTGATTTCTTGATTCAACAGGTCTGGCAGCAATCAGGCCTGGGTGTGGCAAGTGAAATTTAACTCTGCTTTCTATAAAATGTGGTAAATCACAGTTCATTCCTGATTTAGGGAAGAAATTACTTTTTCACATAGGGCTAGGCAGGTTTGGACAGCTTTTTTCCTCCTAATAAATTAAATCGGCATTTAAAAACTGCATTTTGTATTTCAGGATGGGGGCAAATACTTTTTCACAGCACTGTATGTGCGAGATCAATCTGCCATTGTTCACTTCTCAAGGAACCCCTAGCAAACTCTGGCTGAGATATCCTTCTGTCTGTATTGTCATGGTTTCTTTTTGATATTTTTACAGCTGTATATTCTGTTTGATATTAGTGGTAGTTTTTGGTAAGGACACACCACAAAATAAAAATCATACTCACAATATATTTTTAAAAACATATTTCATAAATGTGCATTATTACAAAATATTAAAATTTAAACGTTTAATGTTCTGGATTTATTTTTTTTCTATATTCACAAAAATATTTAGCTTTATTTGTAACAAGACAGATTCTATATAAGTGCTTCTCAGGTGGGTAAAAACGTGAGCTTGTTCTTCCAGCCTTGCGCATGTTGGGGAGTCAGTAAAGCGGCAGAGTGTGATGCACCCTCGACCCAGTTTGTGCTCATGGTTTTAATTTCCATTTTAACAGTATACAAAAGCATATGTTGGTTTTTTTATGTTGAATTAATTTTAATTTTGTCTTTTAGTTTTGGTTTGCCATCACCTCACCAACCTTGTAGCTCATTTCTTCCCTGTCCTCCCGTCCCTAGCTATGAATGAGGGGTGTTCCAGAGACTGAAAGCCATGCTTTTCACTAGCTGTCGCCCAAAGTGCAGCCATTTTTTTCAGTGGAATCCATGTTCTCAAAAGATCAACCTTTAGCGCCAATTCACATGAGTGCATTTTAGCGCAACTGTTAACTCGCCGATCAACTGAAGGACATCTGAAAAACAATCATTTTCATTGTGTCCTATGCACACCATACCATCGGGTTGCACTAAAATGTAAATTGTATGTCAATGGCCATCCAGATGTATGTCAACGGATATCGGCGCATTTTAAAACGCAACTAAAATGGGTGGAAATGTACGTGCATTTTAGCGCAAGTCATTGTGATTTGGCCCTTAGTTATCAGGTCTTCACTCTGCTGGGAACGTTATGAAGAACATCACAGATGTTCAGTTCTCTTATCAGTAGCTTCCCACATGGAAGGAAAATATATTTGAAATATATTTTTAAAATAATCTTTCCAAGTATATTGACATATATTTGAAATTCAATATATTTCAAAATATATTTCAATAAATATATATATATATATATATATACTGTATGTTGAAATGCGCTTTTATTAAAAAATATCTGATCAACAGAAGGACATCTGAAAAACAATAATTTTCATTGTGTGCTATTCACACCATACCATCGGGTTGCACTAAAATGCAAAATGCATGTCAACGTTCCGTCAAGATGTATGTGAACAGACATTGGCGCATTTTAAAATGCGACTAAAATGGATCGAAATGTTCGTGCAAGTCAGTGTGATTTGGCCCTTCGTTATCAGGGCTATTTCATATATTTGAAATGCTACAATTTGGGCCATATTCGATATATTATTTATATAAATTTATATATATAAATGTTTATATATATATATATATATATATATACATTTTTATATATATACATTTTTATATATATATATATATATATATATATATATATAAAATATAATATTTTAATAATACTATAATATAATATTTTAAAATATTTTATTTATATATATATATATATATATATATATATATATATATAAATGTGTTTTTATTACAAAATATATGAAAAATATTTTTAAAAATACATTTCAAATATACTGTATGTCTTTAAAAATACAAATCTACATTTTTGGAATGCATTTGCAAATATACGTAAAAATATATGTTAAAATGACTTTTTTATATGTTAAAGAAAATTTGCAGGGTATATTATAAAAAATATATATTTTTAATAATATATTTCATATATTTTTATTTTGAAATATATTGAATATGGCCAAAATTGTAGCATTTCAAAAATATGTCAATATATTTGGGAATAATATTTTTTTATATATATCAAATATATTTTTCTTCCATATGGGTTATTGTGGTCATAATGACACATGGGGGGGGGGAGATTTACTAAAACTGGAGCGCTCAGAATCTGGCATGGTAGCCAGTCAGCTTCTAACATCAGCTTGTTCAGGTAAACTTTGGCAATAAATCCTGGAAGCTGATTGGTTTCTCTGCAGAGCTGCGTCAGATTTTGCACTCTTCAGCTTTAGTAAATAACCCCCATGCTGTCATAAATAGCCATGCCAAACAAAAAATATTTGTCCTAATTTTTGCTAAAGGGTCAGTTTACATTTATAATAAAATTTACAGTGCAGTGAGGGGACCCCAGTAGTCACAGAGCAATGTAGACAAATTGAGCTTCAGTCACATTATATGGCTGTAGATCCACACTGCTCTTCATATAGCCCAGGATTTATGGTACATTGAGTGCGTGCCCATCACCATGGAGTGAGTGCGCTCTACCGTCCCCGAATCGCACATGCCCCCTGTCACAGCAACGCTGAGCTTTTTATTTTTTTTTACCAGTCTGTATTTCTGGCCAGGCTTTGCAGAGGTTGCTCTTGTCCTACAGAAATGCTATCTAAACAAAACTTAATTTTCAGACACTGCACCTTAATTTGTGAACTATAATATTTTTTATTATGAAGGTGAACTAACTATTAGGCATAACATATAAAAAAAAAAAGTAATTTTATAATATATTTTTACATATATTTGTAAATGCATTCCAAAAATGCAGATTTGTATTTTCAAAGACATACAGTATATTTGAAATGTATTTTTAAAAATATTTTTCATATATTTTGTAATAAAAACACATTTCAACATGCAGTATATATATATATATATATATATATATATATATATATATGTGTGTGTGTGTGTGTGTATATGTATGTATATATATATATATTTATTGAAATATATTGAATATGGGCAAAATTTTAGCTTTTCAAATATATGGCAATATATTTGGAAAAAATATTTTTAAAATATATTTCAAATATATTTTTCTTCCATGTTGGTAGTCACTGAGAATGAAGCAATCTCTGTAGGAAATGCTAAAAGAAACCGCAGAGGGCGCCAACTAAGTGCAGTGTATCCATATAATTTAAAGGTGAAGTTCACCTTTTGGACCAAAATAATAAATGCACGTTTTTTTTGCAGGTAAAAAAAATGTGTATTTATTATCTTGGTCCAATAGAGCCTGGAAAGCATTGCACCAGCGATCAGTAAATTGCTGATGCCATGCAGGTCTCCTACAGACTTGTCAGAATATCTGCTTACCATAAAGGCAGAAATTCTGACAGGAAGCTTCCATGAACTACCATAGTGCCGTGGTAGTTAATTGAAAACTACAATTCCACAGCCTCTAAGGCTGTCGGGACTTGCAGTTCATTCATTCACAGAAGTCCGTGAATGAATGACGTGGCCGTGTGGGCGGAGTCCCGCACAGACGCGCTGTTTTCAAATCTGACAGATCGTACGGGGAAACTTCTCCCCGTATTATCTGTCAGAGGGAGGAGGGTCGGCAGGCGCGGCTGGAGCTATGGGAACATGTTACATGTTCCACCCTAAAAACGGGTGGAACATGTAACATGTTCCCAAAGGTGAATTTATCCTTTAATAAAAACACACAAATGGCAGTGCACAGGATAAAAGGTAATGTTGCCGCCATTAACTTTTATCACGTGAGTTGCCATTTGTGTGTTTTTAATTAAAGTGGAACTACACTGCGTCTATGCAACACAAATCACAAACACTATTTAATTAATTTTTAATATTCAAAGTGAACTCCCGCACCCATCCATGTCTTAATGCTTTAATTTGCTGAGAAATCACTTTGAAAAACACCCCCTAGCATTTCTAGCCGTGGCCATCTTAAGTAAGGGCAGATGATTCTTTTAATATTTACTTCCTGGAATCCATCTACCCTTGGCTCAGGCATGGAGGCAGGAGAATTTGCTTAGCTGAGAAAATCCCTCCTGAAGACTCCTGGGATGTATGACATTATTTGGAAACCAGGAAGAAACTGAAGAAATGTAAAACAAAATTTAAAACATCTATTTACTCCTATTCCTTCTGTACTGAAATGTATTGTAATTGTACTGTCTCCCATCATATTGTAAAGCGCTGCGTAAACTGTTGGCGCCATATAAATCCTGTATAATAATAATTTACTAATGCTAGCAACAAAAGGATTAAAAATAATTGATGTTGACTGAGAGAGCGAAGTTCCACTTTAATTATATGGATAGACTGCACTTAGTTGGCGCCCTATGCCAATTGTTTTAGTATTTCCTGTGATTAGACTTGTCTAACATTCGTTCTACAATGCGGAAATTTGTTCCCCAATTTATTTCCCCACTACAAATACAAGGTGGTTGCCTTGGCCAGCAAGAACAGGTTATTATTCCCATGATTTCTGGACACCCCTTATTTCAATAAGCATCTGACGTGAGGCTGGGAACCCCGTAGTGGTGTTGTAAACTTTGGTTCTCATCTTTTTTTTTTTTTTTTTTTATATATATATATATATATATATAATCATGTATTCTTTTTTATGTTTGTAATGTTGCTACATGGCTTATTAATTCTTATTTTATGCATATTTTTGAGTTCTTTGTTTCATTTGTTACTTATTTTAGCTAGTTGGTTTGTGCTTTCTATTTATTTTGTTACCTCTAACCCCGGAAAGCTGAATAGCTGTGTTTTTGGGTTGTCATGTGATCAGGATGTTTTATTAATGGTGACACTTTTGTGCTACATAAGATACATTGTTGTCTATAAACACCACATTGCATATAACATATTAGTGAATGGACGCATGGATCTTCACTGGGCCTTATTTATCGAATCGTCTGAAAGAAGAACCGGCTGCTTAATCTTATTCCCCCCCCCCCCCATTTTTATTTCTGAATGCAGTATGGGTTGAGGATAGGGCATATATTCAGCTTCTGCAACAACATAACTGGTTCTTCTCTCAGCTATTGATAAATGAGATCTAATCCTGTATAAAAGATTGATGGGGTCATTAGATTATCTGGGGACGTCAGCGCTTTTTCCTCTCCTATGTGACAGCAAATCCCTTTGCTCTCTTTTTCAGAGCATTTGTTTATCTCAGTAACCTGCTCTTCCCGGTTCCCTTGGTCCATCGGGTGGCCATAGTGAGTGAGAAGGGGGAAGTACGCGGTTTCTTGCGCGTTGCGGTTCAAGCAATAGCGGGTTAGTGCGATTTTCTTTCTTTTTCTGTCTCTAAGCAAAGTTTTATGATGTCCCGCCAGTTTGCTGCAAATAATTGCTGTAAATGTGCCGCTTTGTTTCTCCTTTATAGGTGACGAGGAAGCTCCAGATTACGGTTCTGGAATACGACAGTCAGGGACCGCGAAGATCTCCTTTGACAATGATTACTTCCATAAGGTAGGGATCTCGGTGGACTTTATTATATAGAGAAAGGTTATCCCTGCACAGTGGGAGAGCTGCAAGCAAAACGCTAGAGGGACATTGTTATACAAATATAGAAGGTTTAACACAGTTGTGTCAAAATCAATTTCGACGCTGGTCTTTATCAGCATTATGGTTGCCCTTAAAGGCGGCTGGTTGTATCTGTAAGACTATATGCCCAGAGCAACTCCCCCCCCTCCCCCCCTTTTCATCAGATATAAAGAGCCCCTCCACCACCATCAGAAGACAAGAGTCCACCACCCTTACATCAGATATCAAGAGCCCCCCACCACCATCAGAAGACAAGAGTCCACCACCCTTACATCAGATATCAAGAGCCCCCCACCACCACCACCATCATCAGAAGACAAGAGTCTGCCACCCTTATATCAGATATCAAGAGCCCCCCCTGTGACGGGCACGGCGTCAGACTCCAGCCCTTCTCACCAAACTCGTGACCGAAGGACTAGCCAATCTAAAACTGCGATGTCATGTGCGTAACAATGCCAGCTGCACACCGATTTTCCAGCTAATTGGACCAGTCAAGTTCCTCCACCGCAAGCCCCCGCTCATCATCCATGTCTTTATGGACCTTGCTTTGTGCACTGGTGCGCAGTCATGTTGGAACAGGAAGGGGCCATCCCCAAACTCTTCCCACAAAGTTGGGAGCATGAAATTGTCCAAAATGTCTTGGTATGCTGACGCCTTAAGAGTTCCCTTCACTGGAACTAGGGGGCCAAGCCCAACCCCTGAAAAACAACCCTACACCATAATCCCCCCTCCACCAAACTCTACACTTGGCACAATGCAGTCAGGCAAGTACCGTTCTCCTGACAACCGCCAAACCCAGACACATCCATCAGCCATACAGAGAAGCGTGATTGGTCACTCCAGAGAACACATCTCCACTGCTCTAGAGTCCAGTGGCAGCGTGCTTTACACCATGCCATCTGACGCTTTGCATTGCACTTGGTGATGTAAGGCTTGGATGCAGCTGCTCGGCCATGGAAACCCATTCCATGAAGCTCTCTACGCACTGTTGTTGGGCTCATCTGAAGGCCACACCAAGTTTGGAGGTCTTTAGCTATTGACTCTGCAGACAGTTGGTGACTTCTGCGCACTGTGCGCTTCAGCATGCGCTGACCCCGCTCTGTCATGTGACGTGGCCTACCACTTGGTGGCTGAGTTGCTGTTGTTTCCAGTTGCTTCCACTTTGTTATAATCCCACTAACAGTTGAGCGTGGAATATTTAGTACCCAGGAAATGTCACGGATGGACCCATTCTTTCACAAATGTTTGTAGAAGCAGTCTGCATGCCTAGGGGCTTGATTTTTTACACCTGTGGCATGAAGGTGATTGGAACACCTGAATCACATGATTTAGAGGGCTGGCCCAAGACTTTTGGCAATATAGTGTACCAGTGACAGACCCTAACTGTAATTTATAAATATCTGTGTGTTGGGGTTATTGGTGTACAGGAAAAGAGTAAAGGGGGGAGAAGAAGGTGTTTTGGTACAAATGATTTATGATCCCACATTTTCTTTGTTATTTGACTCTTAGAAACACTCGAACAGATTTATACCTCCAATCTAACACCTTTTTTTATAAGCTTGATAAAAATACTACTTTATAAACGATCTTGATTTACAAATGCAAAACTTTATTAAGACTTGAAGTATTACCAGCTTTTATTTTCAATAAAGTTAGAAAAAAAAAATCCCTGTGATCTATAAGTGAGTTGAGTATTGTTTTTTCTCCACAAAAGTGGATCATCATTTTGATTGCATTGAATTATTAAGTAACTAGATTTCCTTGAATAAATTAGTTTTCTCCTTTTGAAAAAGCTATGTGGACATGCTATTGAATAATGGCTTTGTTTTTCTGTTCACAGAATGACATGTCAACCACAGTCCTCACCCGCTCGGGACTGTCACTGGAAGAACTCCGCATTGTGGAAGGGCAGGGCCAGAATTCGGAAATGAACACTCCTATGGAGGAGGTGAACCGGCTGGCCGAGATGGGTGAGTCATGTGATAGCCCAAGCGTTGTCTAGCACAGCCTGCAGTAAGTCGTGTACCGTACAAACATTGTCTAGCACAGTCTGTGGTGAGTCACATGACACACGCTTTGCCTGACACCGTATATAGTCATGTGACACAAAGACAACTGCAGGTTTTACAAGACAATGTTTCTGACACAAGAACATGGTGGATCTTTTTGTTTTTATGCCCAGCCTCTGTCTGTTGTTTACTCTTCTTCTCTCTGATCACCTTCCGCTTTTCCATAGACATGAAATCAGGAAGCCTCTTAGATGGGAAAATGATAATGGAAGGATTCTCTGAAGATGTAGGGGAACACTTGAAGATTGGCAGTGTCTTCACCTTCCGTGTCACCGTCCTGCAAGCCAACGGCATTCCACCAGAATATGCCGATATCTTCTGTCAGTTCAAGTGAGTCGTGTTTTGTAGATAGTCCCAGGCATGAGTGAGGTTTACACAGTATACACTTTCTGTCCAGAGTATGTGGACACCACTTCAGCTCTATAAAGATATATGTTGACTAGCTTGGTGTGGAGGAACTTGAGTTGCCTGCACAGAGCCCCGAACTCAGCCCCACTGAACATCTTTGAGAAGAAATGGAATGCCAGTTGCGGACCAGGTCTTGTTATCTAACATCAGCACCTGACCTCACAAATGCTCCTTTGACTGAATGGGTACACACTTCCACAGATGTGCTGCAAAATCTTGTGGAAAGCCTTCCCATTACAGTGGAGGTTGTTAATGCTGCAGAAGGGGCAAACTCACTATTGATGCCCAAAGTTTTCAAATGGGACTTCCAACATGGTCATTTAGGGTAATCAGGTGTCTACAAACATTTTGTCATGAAGGGGGTTATTTGTTTAAACTGGAGAGTGCAATATTTGGTGCAGCTCTGCATAGAAACCAATCAGCTTCCAGGTTTTATTGTCACAGCTTAACTGAACAAGCTGAAGTCAGACGCTGATTGGCTGCCATGCACAGCTGCACCTGATTCTGAGTGCTCCAGTTTTATTAATCTCCCACATAAGCAGGCCATACATGGGTCGAATTCCGAACGATCGTTCGTTCTGTAATCCGATGGTCGCCAATGATTTCAAAAATCGGCCATTTTTCACGAATTTTCCAGCATGCCCGATAAACGAAATGGGGAGGAACCATGAAAATCAGCCGGTGCCATTGCCCCACTAACAGAGTGAAATTTGGCCAATTATTGCTGGTGTGAATGGTAGCCTAAGGGTAATCTCACTGGACAGAGGGGAAGGCAGTTGGTGAAGCCATCAAAGCAGGAAATGACAGGCCTTTGTAACAGACTGAAACCAGACTAGAAGTGTGCACAGACGAGGCTTTTCTAACTAATAATGTTAATATTAGGAACCTTGTGATGTCTCCTCTGGGGCAGGACACTCAAAGTTGAAAATTTAGTAGCAATGTTCTCTTTTAAATCTCTAAATTGGATCCCTGCTAATAAAATGATGTATATTGCACTCACCCCGTGCCCAGATCTAGAGATCTTCAACCTGCAAGTTGTTGAGTTTGTGAGCTTTGGCCTCTGCGGTCACAAATACGACTACAATGACCTCAAGCATGGTTGTCAGGGAAATCCCTAAATGTGTCTGTAGAGCTGACAACTAAAGTGGGCCATAGATGGCTTGAATCTTGGCCGAATCAACAGTGACTGGCTGAGATGCAAACCATGTATGAGCAGGCTGAATGTACTCGAAAGTTGATCGATAGATACAACCAGCCTGTTGGATTCTACAATCGATTATTGCAAGCGGCTATAGTAATCACTGTGTTCTCCCAGCGGGCACTGCTCTCCCCCCGCTCTCCACCAGGAGAGCATTATGGTTCCGTGGGAGAAATTAACTGAGTTGATGGGGAATCTAGCAATTCTCTTTCCTGCAACCTGTTCCAGCAGAAAAGAGGAACAAAATACAGTGATTGGGTGCAGACTCAGAAAAGTGCAGGACAAATCTCTCTGGTTGGGGAGCATTATTATTATTATTATACAGGATTTATATGGCGCCAACAATTTGCTCAGCGCTTTACAATATAACGGGAAACAATACAGCAACAATACAGTTCAATACAAGAGGGATAGGAGGGCCTGATCCTGGGAGCTTACAATCTAGGAGGAAGGGGCTAGTTTTACAAAAGGTAGTAACTGTGGGGGATGGACTGTTTGGAAGAGTAGAAGATTCCATTATTAGCTGAGGGCAGGATAGGCTTCCCTGAAGAGATAGGTTTTCAGAGATCGCCTAAAAGTTGGGGTAAAGAGTTCCAGAAGATGGGGGAAGCTCCGGAGAAGTCCTGGAGACGAGCATGGGAGGAGGAAACAAGGGAGCTAGAGAGCAGGAGGTCGTGCGAGGAGCGGAGAGTACGGTTTGGGTGATATTTGGAAACAAGATCGGTGATGTAATTTGGGGCAGAGTTATAAATGGCTTAATATGTTATTGTTAATGTTTTGAATTTTATCCGTTGGGCAATAGGAAGCCAGTGGAGGGATTGGCAGAGGGGGTGGCTGATACAGAACGTTTAGTAAGGTGGATGATTCTGGCAACAGCATTCATGATAGACTGAAGAGGGGATAGCCTGCGATGAGGTCAGCCAATGAGGAGGGAGTTACAATAGTCAAGGTGAGATATAACAAGGGAGTGAATAAGTAGCTTAGTGGTTTCCGGGGTTAGGAACGGTCATATCTTGGAGATGTTGCGGAGGTGAAGTCTACAAGATTTGGACAGCGATTGGATTTGGGACTGAAAGGACAGATGGGAGTCTAGGATTACACCTAGTACCCTGGCATGAGGGGAGGAACTGATGATAGTGTTATTGAATGGAAATGTACCTACCTTATCATTACACTCAACTTATACTTCGAAAAGATTGTAAACTGTTTGGGACCTACTAATCGGAGTCGTATATCCTGCTCAGATAATTTGATGATAAAGGAGGCGGTTTGCAGTCAGTTGTTATGTGGGAAAGTTTAGTTCTCAGTATAGTGAGGTATTAAGCTCTAAAACATTGCATTCCAGTTTTCTACATCGGCACGATGAGGCCTTTTCTACGGAACCGCTGAAAAATAACGGGCGTGGCAATCCGCTGGGTTTCTACCACGTACAAAATGTAAGTGTAACAGTGTTCTGTCCTCCTTGGCTACCATGATATGACTGGTGAAGCTGATACATCTTCTTCTTCTGATTAGATTGCAGTAGAAGTGACTGAATCCTTCATAGAATATATCAAGACCAAGCCGATTGTGTTTGAAGTATTCGGACATTACCAGCAACACCCATTACATCTGCACGGCCAGGACCTCAGGTAACGGCAAAAAAAGGAGACTGGAATTACAAAGTTCTCAATGTCTGAATTCTCTGACAGAACAATGGTTGTTTTTCCTGCCCTAATTAGGGTCTACCTCCATGTTTTCAATGATTTGTTGGAGAATAAAAGTAGAACTCTGTGATTGCCTTCTATGTGGCAAAAGCCTTGTTCAGACCTCGCGTAGCAGGAATGAGCGTTCCCACCCACAGTTTTTAAAGCATGATTTACACGTAGAAATGCATGTCGGGCATAGGGCAGCCCATTCACTTTAGTGGGCTGCCCTTTGCTCATTTGTCCTCCAAAAGAAAATCCTGCTCCTATTTGGGAGACAATCTTAGCGCCGTTTTTCACAGCGCATTTTGTTGCGATTCTGTCTTGCAACAATCGCAACAGAATCACACTCCTTTGAGGTGCCATTAAGAATAATGGCAGCTAAATGTGATTTCTTCCACGATTTGGAATCACGGAATCTCAGGAAATCGCCTTATGTGAACAGGGCCTTACCCTAGGTTCACACCTATGCAGCTGTGCGGGCCACGTTTTGCTTGGGCACAAGAGCCCATTCATTTGAATTGACTCCCTTGCCCGTGACACGCAGGGAAAGAAGTCCCTGCACTAATTTGGAAAACACAGCCCCCACGGGAACCTCGGTTCCCAGTACGGTTGCATTTCCCAGTGCGGGCGGCATGCCATTAGAACTAATGGCACCCGCTCGCGGGTCCGCAATTCTCTGTGCGGGTGGTGCGGCTGCACGGATTTTCGTGTGGATCCGCCAGCCACTCCCCCATAAGTTTAAAGGCAGTGGACGGGGATGTACCAATTATCCCCTCATCACATTTGGTGGGCACTACCACCTGCCGAACTCAACCCATTCGACTGAATGCTGCAAACGCCCTGTAACCGTATGCGATGCACACTGTTGCGGCATGTAGGTACAAGTTTTTAGGGGTTAAAATAGACAGCAACATATTGCCTCCCCTGACAACCTGTCTAACACCCTCTGAAAAGCAGTTCACCATCATTCTTCAGAGGGCATTGTGAGTGTAAATGAGGACTAATATTATGCGAGCAATTAGGCCAAATATAGTCCTTTGCTTGTGCCCACCAGAGAAGAGGTGTCGACTGAAAAAATTTAAGTGGTTGTAAAGGTTCAAGGTTGTTTAATTCATACATTGTATGCCTGAAGGTAAAAAAACCTTCTTTGCACAGCATCCCCCCCCCCAATACTTACCTAAGTCCCCTTTCGATCCAGCAATGTACATTGAAGTCTCGGCTATCCTGGGACTCCCTCTTCTCGTTGGCTGAGACAGAAGCAGGGGCCATTGGCTCCCACTGCTGTCAGCCACAGCCAGTGAACCAATGAGAGGAGAGATAGGGTGGGGCCACGCTGAGGCTCCATGTGTGAATTAATGCACAGCTACTTGCTGTGGGGGCACCCGACAGGAGGGAGGGGCCAGGAGAGCCTGCTGGGGACCCAGAAGAGGAGGATCGGGGCTGCTCTGTGCTAAAACACTGCATACAGTAGATAAGTATAGATACTTAAAAAAAAAAAAATAAACCTTTAGAATCGCTTTAGGCATCACTAACCCCCGTTTCACATATATGCAGCTGTGCGGGCAGGAGAGCTCATTCATTTGAATGGACTCCCCTACCTGGGACACGCAGGGAAGAAGTCCCTGCACTTCTTCCGAAAACGCAGCCTGCGTGGGAACCTAGGTTCCCAGTACGGTTGCGTTTTCCAGTGCGGGTGGCGTGCCATTAGAACGAATGGCACCCGCCCACGGGTCCATATTTCTCTATACGGGTAGTGCGGCTGCACGGATTTTCGTGCAGATCCGCAGCGGCACCACCCGCACAGATATGAACCTAGCCTAAGTGATTTTCAAGTTGTTGGAACATGTCTGTGAACTGAGGGCTGATCCTTCCTTTTCTGTGTTAGCCATTGTTCTCAGCGAGACATCTTTGTGTCTGTGGGCAGTCATACATTAATGTGGACCTTTTATTTTTGTTTTGCAGTCCAGCACAACCATCCAGGCGTCACTTTCCCCCACCAATGCCCCTCTCCAAGCCAGGTATGTGAATGTATGGTGGAAAAGGTTAATTTGAAATATTACATAGTCTGGCTGAAAAAAGACAAAAGTCCATCCAGTTCAACCAAAAAAAATAGTTATAATCCTTCACCCACAGTTGATCCAGAGGAAGGCAAAAAAAACCCCAGCAAATCATGATCCAATTTGCTCCTGCAGGGAAACAAATTCCTTCCTGATCCCCGAGAGGCAATCGGATATTCCCTGGATCAACTTTACCTATAAATTTTATATCCAGTTATATTCTGTGTATCCAAGAAAGAATCCAGGACTTTTTTTTAAATGTTGAAGTCTTGTCATGGATAAATCAGGTTTGAAGATTTAATAATGAGAGCAAATGCATATAGCTGTGGCTGTGTTCATCCAGTTGTCAGTGTGCACAAGATTTTAGTGCTTTGGTAAACCGGCTTCTTTACTAATGCAAAGTTCAGTAACCTTTATCAGCCAATGGAAACTCATTGTTCAAACTTTTCTACAGTAAGAAATGATGAAATTTGGGTGGCCATTATGAGTTTCTGCACTCTATAACGTGACATTTATTAAAGGATCTCTCCCAACTTTATTTTTCAGTTCTAGGTAGATGGTGTTTTAAAGTATTTTATCTTTTGCAGCCTTATCGGGATAGCATCTACTTACATGTTAGCATTCATATAGCATATATTAAAAAAATATAAAAAATACTGCAGCTTCCCATTTTACATGCTCTTTCTTTTTTTTTTTTTTAAACATAAAATCCTACTTAGCTCTTCCTTTCCATGTATTGTTTGAGGGGGATGAGGAGTTGCGTTTTTCATAAATAACTCTGTCTGTACTGTGCTGGCAGATTTTATTATCAGTTGTAAACGAGATCTGTGAGACTGTCATGACAAACGTTAAGGATCTCAGGCGTGGCTGGTACTTTTCATGTTAATGCACTTTTTGAAAAACTCAGGAGCTAATTTTTAAAAATTATTTTTAGTTCTGTGTGATTGGGAACACAGAACAAACATATAGTGGGGGTTTCTCAAATTTGACTGTAAAGGTGGTAATATACTTTAAAGTGGAACCTTAGCTAAATAATAAAAAAAAATTGGTGTACGGGCAGGTCTTAAATGGAGAAGAGACAACTCTTCTGCATTAAAGCTCCTTACCTGTCTGCCTGCCCCTGTACACTTGCTGTGCAATTGCAGCTCACTGTAGGAAACCAGCAGTGCCGAAGCTGACTGCACTCCCGTGCATGTGTGGGAGTGACGTCACCCCCGCCCTGCCAATTAAAGCGTCTGTCGATCATGACCCAGAAACTGGCTGCTGAAAGATATCAGAGGCCATCAGGGATCTCCGGGATGTTGCATCACTGGATCCAAGGTGAGTATAGCTCCTCATTAAAGGATAAGTTTGCCTTTTGGACAATAATAAAAAAATGCTAATTTTTTTGCAGGTAAAAAGATGTGCATTTATTATTTTTGTCCAAAGGAGCCTGGAAAGCCTTGCACCTTCAGTAGGTCGCTGGTGCCATGCAGGTCTCCTGCAGACCTGTCAGGATATCTGCTTGCCATACAGGATGTACGAGCAAGCAGATATTCTGACAGAAGCTGCAATGAACTACCACGGTGCTCCACAGCGCCATGGTAGTTCGTTGAAAACTACAAGCCCACAGCCGCTAAGGCTGTCGGGACTTGCAGTTCACTCATTTGAGGAAATCCATGAATGAGGCAGCCGAACGGCCGCGCTGTTTTCAAATTTGACAGATAATACGGGAAGAAGTTTCCCCGTACTATCTGTCAGAGGCAGGGGGGGGGGGGGGTGGTGGGCAGTGGCTGCAGCTATGGCAACATGTTACATGTTCCACCCTAAAAAAGGGTGGAACATGTAACATGTTCCAAAGGAGGGGGGGCGGCGGGCGGTGGCTGCAGCTATGGGAACATGTTACATGTTCCACCCTAAAATAGGACGTAACATGTAACACGTTCCAAAGGAGGGGGGGGTGGCGGGCGGTGGCTGCAGCTATGGGAACATGTTACATGTTCCACCCTAAAAAAGGGCGGAACATGTAATAAGTTTCAAAGGAGGGGGGGCGGCGGGCGGTGGCTGCAGCTATGGGAACATGTTACATGTTCCACCCTAAAAAAGGGCGGAACATGTAATAAGTTTCAAAGGAGGGGGGGCGGCGGGCGGTGGCTGCAGCTATGGGAACATGTTACATGTTCCACCCTAAAAAAGGGCGGAACATGTAATAAGTTTCAAAGGAGGGGGGGCGGCGGGCGGTGGCTGCAGCTATGGGAACATGTTACATGTTCCACCCTAAAAAAGGGGCGGAACATGTAACACGTTCCAAAAGAGAGGGGGCGGCGGGCGGTGGCTGCAGCTATGGGACCATGTTACATGTTCCACCCTAAAATAGGACGGAACATGTAACACGTTCCAAAGGAGGGGGGGGGTGGCGGGCGGTGGCTGCAGCTATGGGAACATGTTACATGTTCCACCCTAAAAAAAGGGCGGAATATGTAACACGTTCCAAAGGAGGGGGGGCGGCGGGCGGTGGCTGCAGCTATGGGAACATGTTATATGTTCCACCCTAAGAATGCTTTCACACTTGCGAATGTACCGTGCCTACGATTATATGCGATTAAACCAGCTCAGTTAGCTGCCAGTAGGCAGCCCCATTGAAAGCAATGAGAGGCTGCTGGCTCATGCAGGTGAGTGTTTCCGCTCCCATGTAACCTCTCATGCAGCTATCACATGCGAGTGATTCGACTCGAACGCAGGCGGTCTGCATCCCGGGACCATCACTTGCTTGTGTTTGTTCTCTGCAACAGCTGGCAGCCTCCCATTGCTGTTAATGCTTTGCAGCTAATTCAGGAAGCCCCACTGGGGTTCTCGAATGTAATCACAGGCAAGGTGCGTTCTCAAGCATGAATGCACCCTAATAGTGAATGATTCACAGCAGCAGCATCCGAAAACTGAAATATTAGTTCTTCTGTCTCTTAGATACTCTAGCACCAGGATCTCAGCATTTTTGTTCCTATTGACTGAAACAGTTGGCTGCCATTGCAAAGGGTCTCCTTCTCCTCCGAATCTTTTCTTTTATTTATTTATGTTTTTTTTGTTTTGGGTTTTTTTTTGGTCTTTAAAACATCTTAGTGAAGTGAGAGTTTTTTTAGGTGGAAATACAAGAAGCTTTAGCTAACCAGTGTCCACCCAGATATCTATTTTGTGTGGACTGACCCTTTAAATAACATCCATCCATGCCAGAAGTTTTCTTTTTCAACATGTTTTGTTGCTTTGCATGCTGCATCAATCATTAAATTTATTTTTTATTTATGTTTTCTTTGCTGCATGATGACGTCATATTCTTTTGATCTGTTTGTATTCATACCCTTGCCCTGTGCCTTCATCAACTCACTTTGTTCCTCACCCCTCCCTGCCTGTTCTGTGTATAACCTGTCTTGGTGGCAGGAGAGAGAAAGATTAATCTGGTCCGGTACCTGATGTCTGGCTACATCAGCGATCCCGTACTGGACACTCTTTCAGAACATGCACATGCTCTCTCCGCCAGCCTCCAAGACAGGGCGGACCAATTTCCATCTTTTCTGTCTCTGCCTATCCCTACCTGCCTACCAGAGAGGGCTCCAAAGAGACCAGGTTAGTAGTCCAGCTTTCTGGTGGTGTTTAGTAAAGATGTAGGCCCTGTAGGTCCACCCAGTAGTTTGGTTTAGTGTGTTAATAGCAGGATATTTAATACTGACTTGCATTTCTCTTACAGTTCCGGCCACCAAACTCAATCCCCTGAACAAGACAAGTCTGGGGCAGAGCGTCAGCAAATATGACCTTTTGGTGTGGTTTGAGATCAGCGAACTTGAGCCAACAGGAGAGTAAGTTACTAACACAGCGCAGTTATTGATGGGGCTTACCTAGAGAGTCAGGCGTTGACCTATCTTTGGTGCTTTGTTTAAGGTACATCCCGGCTGTGGTAGATCACTCTGGAGGACTGTCCTGTCAGGGAACCTTCCTGCTACACCAGGTACGGTACATGGGGCAGTACAAAAAATCCAACAGTGAAGTACCTCCAGCGCTATCTTGGAGGTGGAAGTTATCCCTTAACATTCAGAAAGTGGAGGAAAATGTATAGTTTTGGTATTCGGGCAGCACAGTGGATACATGGTTAGCACTTCCGCCTGGCAGTACTAGGGTCATTGGTTTGAAGCCCAGCCGTGGCACCTTCTGCCTGGAGTTTGCATGGTTCTCCCTGTGCCTGCGTGGGCTTCCTCCGGGTACTCCGATTTCCTCCCACAAAGACATGCTGGTAGGTTAATTGGCTCCTGTCTAAATTGTCCCTAGTATGTGTATGCATGAATGTGAGTTAGGGACCTTAGATTGTACACCACTTGAGGGTTAGGGACTGATGTGAATGTGCAATATTTATGTAAAGCGCTGTGTAAATTGACGGCGCTATATACAGTCATGGCCGAAATTGTTGGCACCCTTGATATTTTTCCTGAAAATCAAGTATTTCACACAAAAAAGGTATTGCATTAACACATGTTTTGCTATACACATGTTTATTCCCTTTGTATGTATTGGAACAAATATAAAACAGAGGCAGAAAAGCAAATATGACATAATGTCACACAAAACCCCAAAAATGGGCTGGACAAAAGTATTGGCACCCTTAACTTAATATTTGGTTGCACACCCTTTGGAAAACATAACTGAAATCAGTCGCTTCCTATAACCATCAATAAGCTTCTGACACCTCTCACCCGGAATTTTGGACCACTCTTCCTTTGCAAACAGCTCCAGGTCTCTCTTATTGGAAGGACACCTTTTCCCAACAGCAATTTTAAGATCTCTCCACAGGTGTTCAATGGGATTTAGATCTGGGCTCATTGCTGGCCACTTCAGAACTCTCCAGCGCTTCTTTGCCATCCATTTCTGAGTGCTTTTTGACGTATGTTTGGGGTCATTGTCCTGCTGGAAGACCCAGGATCTTGGACGCAAACCCAGCTTTCTGACACTGGGCCCTACAGTGCGACCCAAAATCCTTTGGTAATCCTCAGATTTCATGATGCCTTGCACACAGTCAAGGCACCCAGTGCCAGAGGCAGCAAAACAACCCCAAAACATCATTGAACCTCCACCATATTTTACCGTAGGTACTGTGTTTTGTTCTTTGTAGGCCTCATTCCGTTTTCGGTAAACAGTAGAATGATGTGCTTTACCGAAAAGCTCTATCTTGGTCTCATCTGTCCACAAGACGTTTTCCCAGAAGGCTTTTGGCTTACTCAAGTACATTTTGGCAAACTGTAGTCTTGCTTTTTTATGTCTCTGTGTCAGCAGTGGGGTCCTCCTGGGTCTCCTGCCATAGCGTTTCATTTCATTTAAATGTCGACGGATAGTTCGCGCTGACACTGATGCTCCCTGAGCCTGCAGGACAGCTTGAATGTCTTTGGAACATGTTTGGGGCTGCTTATCCACCATCCGGACTATTCTGCGTTGCAATCTTTCATCAATTTTCCTCATCCGTCCACGACCAGGGAGATTAGCTACAGTGCCATGGGTTGCAAACTTCTTGATAATGTTGCACACTGTGGACAAAGGCAAATCTAGTTCTCTGGAGATGGACTTGTAACCTTGAGATTGTTGATATTTTGCCACAATTTTGGTTCTCAGGTCCTCAGACAGTTCTCGTCTCCTCTTTCTGTTGTCCATGCTTAGTGTGGCACAGACAGACACACAATGCAAAGGTTAAGTGAACGTCTCTCCTTTTTATCTGCTTTCAGGTGTGATTTCTATATTGCCCACACCTGTTACTTGCCCCAGGTGAGTTTACAGGAGCATCACATGCTTGTAACATTCTTATTTATCCGCAGTTGTGAAAGGGTGCCAATACTTTTGTCCAGCCCATTTTTGGAGGTTTGTGTGACATTATGTCGAATTTGCTTTCTTTCCTCCCTTTTTTTGTTTTGTCCCAATACACACAAAGGGAATAAACATGTGTATAGCAAAACATGTGTTAATGCAATACGTTTCGTGAGAAATACATGATTTCCTGGAGAAATATCAAGGGTGCCAACAATTTCGGCCATGACTGTAAGTACCTGAAATAAATAAATATTCTGTAGACTGGTAAAGTCTTTCTCTGTACATTTCTGATATGTCATAATATACAGGAAGAGCTGTATCTTTATTCATTACAGTACTTCCTGTCCAGTCACTTTGCCTAGGCTAAAATGTGACCAGCCCGCTGCAGGCAGGAAGAAGCATTTCCCCAGTCTCTTCTCCCTCAGTAATCATGCAGACTGCACATGATGAAAGGGAGCATCAGGGACCTGAGCATACTGATTAATGCATTTATTTATAAAACCTGCAGATAGAAATACCTTTATCTTTTTATTATTCAGTGGTGGTCATAGGAAGCAGCACAGTGGCTTAGTGATTAGCACCTCTGCCTTTGCAACACTGGGGTCCTTGGGTACTGCTTGGAGATGGCATGTTGCCCCTGTGCTTGCATGGGTTTCCTGTGGGTACTCTGGTTTCCTCCCACACTCTAAAGACTTGCTGGTGGGTTTATGTACAGTCAGGTTCATAAATATTGGGACATCGACACAATTCTAACATTTTTGGCTCTATACACCACAATGGATTTGAAATGAAACAAACAAGATGTGCTTTAACTGCAGACTGTCAGCTTCAATTTGAGGGTATTTACATCCAAATCAGGTGAACGGTGTAGGAATTACAACAGTTTGCATATGTGCCTCCCACTTGTTAAGGGACCAAAAGTAATGGTACAATTGGCTTCTCAGCTGTTCCATGGCCAGGTGTGTGTTATTCCCTCATTATCCCAATTACAAGGAGCAGATAAAAGGTCCAGAGTTCATTTCAAGTGTGCTATTTGCATTTGGAATTTGTTGCTGTCAACTCTCAAGATGAGATCCAAAGAGCTGTCACTATCAGTGAAGCAAGCCATCATTAGGCTGAAAAAACAAAACAAACCCATCAGAGAGATAGCAAAAACATTAGGCGTGGCCAAAACAACTGTTTGGAACATTCTTAAAAAGAAGGAATGCATCGGCGAGCTCAGCAACATGTTAGAATGTGTCGATGTCCCAATATTTATGGACCTGACTGTATTTATTTATTTTAGGTACTTATATAGTGCCGTCAATTTACGAAGATATATATATATATATATATATATATATACACACATATTCACATCAATTCCTAACCCTCATGGGACGTACAGTCCAAGTTACCTAACTCCCATTCATGCATACACATACTAGGGCCAAGTCAGACAGGATCCAATTAACCTACCAGCATGTCTTTGGTGTGTGGGAATGAACCGGAGTACCCAGAGGACACCCACGCAGGAACAAGGAGAACGTGCAAACTCCAGGTGGTGCCATGGTTGGGATTCGAACCAACTACCCCAGTACTGCCGGGCGGAAGCCACTGTGTTGCCCCAGGTTAAAGTAGAACCTGTTATAACCTGGTATAACAAAATCAGACTTGTGTTGCCATCTGTGTCCCATTGGGAAGACTTATCTTTACTTCCTGTCCTATAGTTAACCACTTCCAGTCCGGACACTTTCACCCCCTTCCTGTCCAGGCCAATTTTCAGCTTTCAGCACTATCGCACTTTGAATGACAATTGCGCGGTCATGCAACACTGTACCCGTATTAATTTTTAGCATTTTGAGACAGATAAAGCTTTATTTTGGTGGTATTTATTCACCACTGGGATTTTTTTTTTCTATGTAAATTAAAAAGTCCAAAAATTTTGAAAAAAAGTGTTTTTCTTATAAAGTTTTGCAAATAATATTTCATCGTAAATCTTGGCCAAAATTTATTCCATTATCTTTTTAGTAAAAAAAAACACCAAATTAGTTTATAACCAAAAATTATAATTTTTTAACATTTTTTTTACATTTTCATTTTATTTTTTTATATTATTATTTATGTGGGGTTTTTTTTACATACTTTCACCTTTTTGTGGGGGGTGATGAAGATTTTTTTTTTTTTACACTGATTGCTTTTACACCCATAAAGGCTGTAAAAGCAATCATTTCTCCTTCTCCCTGGCTGCATTCTTGCAGCCATTGAGGACTACTGTGTGAGCTGTGATTGGTCACAGCTTGTCACGTGGTACAAGGCTGTTGTGAATGGCCTTGTGCCATGTGACCTCTGTGATCATTCACAGATTTCTCACATAGTAAGCAATGATGTCAGAAGTGACATCTTGCTTACTACTCTGCATGTGATCACTGATTGGCCAATCAGTGATCACATGATTGGGACCTCACACAGAGGTACCGTACGACAATCGGGTTTCCACTGTGATAGCGGGGCTGCGCGCTCCCAGGGAGCGCGCGCGCAAGCTGGGGGCGGGAAGGCCGTTTATAAACATCCACCCGACCCTGCACTGCCACCATCCAGCCGTTTATATACAACGTCCGGATGGGAGGTGGTTAATACAGGAAGTGAGAGGAAATCCCTGAAAGTTAAGAGAATTCTATTTTCGATTTTATGGCTTTCACTTTCAGTGATAACGGTATCTGGACAAATAGAGAGAATGAATCTTCCTAACAGAGACACAGACAGCAATAAAAACCTGGGAGGTGGTCTAATCCCCCTCTACTCTATCCAAAATTAAAATAAAAAAGTTCTGCCTTTAGTTATAACCCCTAGACGCCGAGCGTACGCAAATATGCAGCCTCTCGGCGCCTGGACCTTGGCGCCAAGCGGCCGCATATTTGTGTGCCATTAGAAAAAACATATGTGCTGAGAGCGCGCACCCTGCGTACTCCCAGCACATATGTCCGTGACTCGCGGAAAGATCCCGATCGGGACCTTTTCCGATCATGTGACCGCTGTGACAGCGAATCACGGCGGTCACATGACCCTAAAACCCTGCCCGCCTTCCGGCTTCTGAAACTCCTAAAGGGCCAGAAGGAGTCGGCGCAAAGGGGTTAATTGGCCACTCCCTAAGTTGTCCCTAGTATGTGTATTCTATGTATGTAGGTAGGAATAGGGACCTTAAATTGTAAGCTTCTTAGGGGCAGGAAGGAGTAGGACCTGAAGTGAATGTACAATATGTAAAGCACTGTGTAGATTGATGGCACTATATAATGACGGCCATAAATAAATGTAGAAGAACCATTGCCAGCTATAGAATAATTGTCAGGGAAATCAAAGTAAAGATGGTGGTAGTTTTGTCTTTTCTGCAGCAGAGGCCATTGTTTTGCCTATTGATATGCCATTTGTTGTTATAGGGCATCCAGCGTAGAATCACAGTAACTATAATCCACGAGAAAGGCAACGAATTGCATTGGAAGGATGTACGAGAACTGGTGGTAGGTGAGTGTCACAACGTGCCCCTGTAATTGTAAGTGCCCACCCTCCTGGAAACACCGTACTGACAATCCACCTTCTATCTGTCCTTCCAGGGAGAGTCCGAAACAAAGCCGAGGTGGACGAGTGTGCAGCAGATGCTGTTCTTTCCCTCAACATCATATCCGCCAAATACCTCAAATCTCACAGCTCCAGCAGGTAATCTATTATGACTGCTGGGGCAAGGCACCCTGGGTATTTTTCTTATGAAGCCAGTTAAAGGTTTTACTCACAAGAAGTAAAATGACCTTCAGTTCAGTTAGGTTGTCGAATAGAAAATACCAAGATTTACTAACTAGTTTTTGGAGTCTGAAGAACAAAACCGTTATTTTTGGGTTCTCAAATTTTTCACCTATGGGTGTGTAAAGTGTGTGTGGGAGGAGCCTGGATGGAGTTTCACCCAGGGAGGTACCAGATAAAAGTTTGGGTCACAGCCTAGGCAAAGTTGGAATGGTTTAACTGGAACAGCCAAGGCAGTACCAGGCCAAGTTTGTTCAGCGGCAAGGATGAGGAACTACCAGGGGCGGATTGACAACTCATGGGGCCCCCGGGCAATAGGGGATCATGGGGCCCCTGTGTCCTTGCCCAAACTCAAAAAAGCCTATGAAAAAAGGTACCAGGGGCATCTCATGGGGCCCCCTACTGACCCCGGGCTCTCGGGCAATGCCCGAGTTTCCAAATGGTCAGTCCGCCCCTGGGAACTACACCCCCTCTCACGCTCCTAATACATGCAGTAGAATGGGTGTACAATCTTTTGCCCATTCTCAGCCCCCTTTGCATCGGCTGTCCATGGTTGCCATAGAGTATTCACTACATGCTGGTCAATTACTTGCTTTATAGCAAATAGAAGGTAGAATGTGTTTTTTTGTGTCAGCTGTAGGCAAATGCGCTTAAGAGTGGGCAATTGGAGCATGTGTCGCATCAGTAGCTGTCAGAGTAGACATGAATCTGCATGCTGCTGGATGCTAACTACTGATCTGGGGATTGCGTGTGGTGAGGAGGCACCCTCCCTACCCCTGTGCTCTGGGCGGCTGCCCCTCTTGCCCACCCCTTGTCCTGTCCCTGCAGCCATGATTACATGAATAATGGAGATGACAGATTTGGAGTCACCGTACAAGGGTAGAACCAGTAGCACATCAGAAAGACACCAGCTGTGTGTGTGTATGTATCAGGGGCGGACTGACAACTCATGGGGCCCCCGGGCAATAGGGGAACATGAGGCCCCTGTGTCCTTGCCCAAACTCAAAAACGTCTATGAAAAAGGTACCAGGGGCATCTCATGGGGCCCCTTACTGACCCCGGGCCCTCGGGCAGTGCCCGAGTTTCCAAATGGCTAGTCCGCCCCTGGTATGTATGTATCTAAATGTACATATATAAATACACAATATATATATATTCTGGCCTTAAAATGTATCTACATCAGAAATCATCCACCCAAGGATTAAGTGAGACTCTAATTTTTTTTTTTTGTGTAAGACATGAAGGTTCCCTTGTTCAGATTTTTCCACAGTGCCCTATATCCTTAGACCAGTGTTTCTCAACCTTTTTTCAGTTAAGGCACCCTTATGGACAGCCTTGGGGCACCCTATTTTAAAATGGGGTGCCTCAAGACTGTCCATAAATTTAAAAGGGCGCCCCATTCTAACATGTGAAAAACTATTCTAATAGTTGTATATAACGCAGCAACACCCACACATGTAGGACACCCAACGTTAGAGGTGATTTATTCTTCCGAAGCAAATACACTTTTGCACACTGGTACTGACTAGTATTCCAATGTTTCTCTTCTCCCTCAGTTTTTATCCATCATTGAGCTAATGTGACCCCAGCATTGATGGAGATGGGCAGGGGAGGGTGAAACTAGGATGCTGTGAAGGCAGCTGACATCCTCCCTATCAACTGACTATGTAATTGGTTGTCAGGATGCCGGCGGCTAGAAGGTCATAACGGTGCACAATGAAAACCTGTGGCTTTGTGTAACTAAAAGGCAGGTTTGATTCACCCGCTGGCTTGTATGTATACAAGTTTTGGGCAATTTTTAGACATTTTGCCAAGGCACCCCATGGGCATCCTGGTTGAGAAAGGCTGCCTTAGGTACACCTCTACCTGCACCAGTCAGGGAATACAGTGATGTTCTAATCAATATTAAAGGGTGTCTTCTAGCACCTCCCGTACCACATCTTGAGGGTTAAGTTGTTCCTTAATGTGACTTGAGGATTAATTTTCAAGTGATGATTGTCCTGCTTGTCTTTTTATTTGCCACATTTATGTTGGATTTTATTTGCGGTTTTTATATGTTTCTTTTGCTCCCCTCTCCTTTTCCCTTTTCCGCTGAAGTCTTGTCTGCGCTCCGGGCGTCCTCCATTATGTCTCCCTGAATGTCTCTGTCACTAATAGCAGCTTCTTCTTCTGTGTCTTTCAGGCTGTTTCTTGATAAGGACATGCCTAGGTATTTTATGTTTTGCTTCTCCCACCCCCCACTACCACCACCCTGCACATAAAGATTCTTCAGTCTCTCACAGAATACTTTATGTCTCCTCCCCCTGCACGGGCTTGCTCCACCCTCCCTATAGCGCTTTCGCACTAAATAGCTAGATAGTAGCGTTCAAATGGCAGCATAAAAGACACTATCATCAAACACTATTTTTTACAGTGCAGATTCTAAGGGAATGTCATAAAGAATGTTGAGTTTATTGAAATTTTGGGGAAAATTTGAACATTTTGTCAAAATTTCAGCATTTAGCCAGGAAGGCAAAATTCAGATGGTTTTTTGCTTCATTAGAAAACAAAGCCATGTGATTTGTTTTTGTTTTTTTTATTCTCCAAGCTTAATTCATTCAAGTAATTTGCATTGTGAAATCAGACACTAAATTTTATCAAAGTTGGAATCGATAATTACGGTTTTGAAGAAAATATTCCATTAACCCCTAAGATTCCCTTGGTATTTTTAGAAGAAAAAAAAAGACCTCTGTAAAATCAGTTTTCTTAAAATTACTCCGCAAATCCCTACTCCCTCGTTAATGCAGAAAAATGTCAGCTTCTTCTGTAAAAAAGGAACATGCAGCCAGGGGCGGACTGACAACTCATGGGGCCCCCGGGCAATAGGGGATCATGGGGCCCCTGTGTCCTTGCCCAAACTCAAAAAAGTCTATGAAAAAGGTACCAGGGGCATCTTATGGGGCCCCCTACTGACCCCGGGCAGTGCCCGAGTTTCCAAATGGTCAGTCCGCCCCTGTCCAGGAATTTTAAATCTCCCTTCTTTCTGCAGGGCTTCCAGGGTGGATCAGATCGATTCTCTGTCTTGATGTTGACCAATCAGAATCACTCTGATCCATCCAGCATATATTTCAAGGCTACTCCTCATTTGCATGATGTCATTTCTGAACTGGTTTAATCACGGGTTTGCTTAAAAATAAATTAAGAAAATAAAAAAGAGGAATACAAATTCAGCAATGCCGTTGAGGAGCCGGGCACAGTTTATAAAGGTTTTAGATAATGACTTGCAAATTTGTTACTGCCTTGTTGCAAGCAAAAAGTGGGCAATATGATCTGCCACTTTGATGATGGTGTCTTTTATTCTGTCTTTGTAGCAATAGATACATTTAAATATGTTAGATCTAGTATAATGGTATAATAATATTTATTTGATTTAAAAAAAAAAATAAAATATATATAGAATATTTCTGTAATTTCTTCGTCTGCCATTAATTGCAATAAAAACATAGATTACATCTTTTGAGATGAATTTCTAGTTTGTATAGTACAAGACCACTACATCACTTTCGCAGTGCTTGGTAAACACCTTCCCAACCTTGTAATTGGTATTGTCCATCTAGACAGGCCAACAGCTCCCTGTGACTCCTGTGATCTCACATTGCAGCTGTATATAGTTAACAGCAGGAATTAGTATGTGTCAAAACTTAATATTTGCAGCTTGACAGTCTTTATTTGTAGAGGCTGCAATAATATTCCTTTTGCAGTCATTCTTTCCTTTATTTTCTCCTGACGATCTTGCCAGTAAAACACTTTCTGTCCTTGGGTGACAACGCTCAGTCAGCACACTGTAACTATAGAGTTGCTGCGTTGTCACCCTAGGACAGGAAGTGTGTTAGGATTGCAAAACACCTCCCCTCACCTTATTTCTATAGAATGTGGGAGGCGTTCTGTAGTTCGCTGGGATGAGCTGGCTAGAGCCGATGAAGCTGCTTGAGTATTCACTGGTGCGCAGGCAGAAAGCACAGAAAGTTATCCGCTGACAAGATTTCTGGCAGGATTTTCTGCATTTTCCAAACATAAACCGCAAAATACTTTACGTGGAGTATTAAACAACCCAAAGGGAAGCAAATAACAGAAGTTCATTATTGGGGTTTACATACACTGTAAATAGATGTTAGTGTTTTAGACATTCCCCAGATAGGATGATAGACAAACTTTGTGTAAAACGGTTGAGTTTGATAAAATGGGAATCAGTTCGGTCTTACAGATCTTCCTTACTGTCTGAGAGCCAGGTAGGCTGATGTATGGTGATGACATGTAGCGAGGCCTGAGGACAACCCAGCTGCTTATGGTCACTATCCTGGACCTTCTCTATATATTTCTCAGGGGCATTCACCTAGAGTCCATTCCCCAAAGGTGCTCTTTAAAGGTTCAGCCAAGCCAAAATGGATATATGAAATGTGGCAGTACTCCTTTCACAGGAGGATCCATGCCATTTTTTAGGGGGTTTATATCTTAGATTAGTTTTCCTGTAAAGTTACATTTGTGTGTCTTCTGTCTCTGTGGTGTGTGTTGGGAGTGGGTATGTTCTGTTTTGAAAAAGGGCAGTGCGGATGTAGAGGATAACTGATGTTACCACCCTGATTCTCCAGGACCTTTTACCGGTTCGAGGCTGTGTGGGACAGCTCCTTGCATAACTCCCTACTCCTCAATAGAGTCACTCCCTATGGAGAGAAGATCTATATGACGCTGTCAGCTTACTTGGAGGTACGTAGTCTGTCATCTAGATTCTGCAAGCCTATCTTAGTCTATTAGTTCCTCTGTTACTGCGTTCTGTGACTGTGACATAGTCTGGCTTGGCTTTATTCCTGTGAAACATGTTTCAGTCTTACACCAGTGTGATCATTGTAGTTTTCACTGCCATCCATTGCTGTGTTTTCATCCCTTCATTCCATTATTCCATCTTTCCTTTTTCTTTTTCTCGTCTTCTTCTCCTCTGTCCATCTTTCTATCTTCTCTTTTCTGCTTCCTTTCCTCTTTCTTTCTTTCTTTCTTTCTTTCTTTCTTTCTTTCTTGCTTTCTTGCTTTCTTTCTTCTTCCTTTCCTCTTCCTTTCCTCTTCCTTCCCTCTTCCTTCCCTCTTCCTTCCCTCTTCCTTTCTTCTTCCTTCCCTCTATCTTCCCTCTTCCTTTCTTCTTCCTTCCTTCTTACTTTCTTTTCTTCTTCATGTCCTCTTCCTTCTTCCTTTCCTCTTCCTTTCCTCTCTCCCCTATTTCTTTCCTTCTTTCCCCCTCTATTTACTTCTCTCTTTCTTTTTCCCTTCCCCCCTTTCCCCCCTTTCCCCTTTCCCCCCTTTCCCCCCTTTCCCCTTTCCCCCCTTTCCCCCTTTCCCACCTTTCCCACCTTTCCCCCCTTTCCCACCTTTCCCCCCTTTCCCACCTTTCCCCCCTTTCCCCTTTCCCCCCTTTCCCCCCTTTCCCCCTTTCCCCTTTCCCCCCTTTCCCCTTCCCCTTTTCCCCCCTTCCCCCTTTTCCCCCTTTCCCCTTTCCCCCCTTTCCCCTTTCCCCCCTTTCCCCTTTCCCCCCTTTCCCCTTTCCCCCTTTCCCCCCTTTCCCCTTTCCCCTTTCCCCCTTCCCCCTTTCCCCCTTCCCCCTTTCCCACCTTTCCCCCCTTTCCCACCTTTCCCACCTTTCCCCCCTTTCCCACCTTTCCCCCCTTTCCCCTTTCCCACCTTTCCCCCCTTTCCCCTTTCCCACCTTTCCCCCCTTCCCCCTTTCCCTTTTCCCCCCTTCCCCCTTTCCCTTTTCCCCCCTTCCCCCTTTCCCCCCTTTCCCCTTTCCCCCCTTCCCCCTTTCCCCTTTCCCCCTTTCCCCCTTCCCCCCTTCCCCTTTCCCCTTCCCCTTTCCCCTTCCCTTTCCCTTTCCTTTCACTCCCCCTTTCCCTTTCCTTTCACTCCCCCTTTCCCTTTCCTTCCCCTCCCCCTTTCCCTTTCCTTCCCCTTCCCCCTCCCCCTTTCCTTTTCCCTTTCCCTTTCCTTCCCCTTCCCTTTCCTTCCCTCCCCTCTACTTACTTCTCTCTTTCTTTTTCCCTTTCCTTCCCTCCCCTCTACTTACTTCTCTCTTTCTTTTTCCCTTCCCTCCCCTCTACTAACTTCTCTCTTTCTTTTTCCCTTCCCTCCCCTCTACTAACTTCTCTCTTTCTTTTTCCCTTCCCTTCCCTTTCCTATTCTTTCCTTCCTTCCTTCTCGAGTGGCAGGAAAGAAAATTGCTTGTTTCTACCATTAGCACAGTCAGTGTTGATGGGGGGATTTCTCCTGCACTTCTGTTGTGTTCTGTCGACAAGGAAGGTTCCCAGCCAGCAGAACACAACAGCTGGCGGTAATCACATGAAAAAAATCTGACTGAAGTCTATCGATGGAGCCTGCCCATAGATGGATCGAAGCGGAGAGAAGGAAGGGTGAAAAGAAGGATGGGAGAAGAGAATGAATTACAGCTGGCCATAGATGGATCAAATCTCAGCCGGTTCAGCATGGACCGGTTGAGACTCGATCCATCTGTGGTTGGCTTTAATTCATTCTCTTCCCCCATCCTGCTTTCCTTTATTCCCTCTTTTCACCCATCCTTCCCTCCGCTTCCTTCCTCTCTCCCCTATTCCTTATGTTCTTCCCTTTTTTCTCCCTTCCTTCCTTCTTTTATTCCTTCATCTTTAGGCTTTATGCACAGTAGGCTCTTCTCAATGCCTTTTTCCTGAGAGGAGAAAAGCAGCATTAGAAACATGCCTAAAGCCACATTTTTTAAACACATTTAGGTGCATTTAGATGTGTTCAGGCATGTCAAATATTTGGGATTTCATTGGCCAGAATATTAATTTATTATGGCCATTGAAATGAATGGACGCTCAAGCACTAAACACGCCTAGGTATGTTTAGATGCATTTAGGCATGTTGGGGTTTTTTTTTCCTGCCGAAAAGCTCCTACCCTGAATGTGATTTTGGGACATTCATCTTTCTACCCCTAAACACCCCCTGCCTCTCAATGCCTGTGATCACCTATGTTGGCATGGACACATAGGGCAACACAGAAGGGCTTTAGAGGCAGAAAAACAAAAAGTCAACTTCCTTCTTTTCTCATTCCCTCTCTTTAGCCTTACTTCTTTCCTTCCCAATCTGTGACATTCTTTGTTTCTTGTAAGAAGAGTTGAAATTGAAGCGCCACACCACTGTTAACCACTTCCTGACCGGCCGTTGTATATAAACGGCCGGATGGTGGCAGTGCAGGGGTGGGTGGCCGTTTATAAACAGCCTCCCCGCACCCTGCTTGTGCGCGCTCCCTGGGAGCGCGCAGCACCGCGATCCGGTGCCCGCTGTGTCCTCCGGACACAGTGGAACACCGATCGTCGGACGGGACCTCTGTACGAGGTCCCGATCCTGTGATCACTGATTGGCCAGTGATCACATGCAAAGTAGTAAGCAAGATGTCACTTGCGACATCATTGCTTACTACGTGTGAAATCTGTGAATGATCACAGAGGTCACATGGCACAAGGCCATTCACAACAGCCTTGTACCATGTGACAAGCTGTGACCAATCACAGCTCACTCAGTATTTCTCAATGACTGCAAGAATGCAGACAGAGAGAAAGAGAAATGACTGCTTTTACATCCTATATGGGTGTAAAAGCAATCAGTGTAAAAAAAAAAAAAAAATCTTCATCACCCCCCACAATTAGTAGTGTCACCATGGTGACACTGTACTGCTAGGGTGACAGTATGTAAAAAAAAAAAACATACAAATAAAAAATAATATAAAAATGTAAAAAAAAAAGTTTAAAAATTATCATTTTTGGTTATAAACTAATTTGGATTTTTTTTTTTTTTTACTAAAAAGATAACGGAATACATTTTGGCCAAGATTTATGATGAAATATTATTTATTTGCAAAATTGTATTAGAAAAACACTTTTTTTTAAATTTTTGGTAATTTTCATTTACATAGCAAAAAAAATAAAAATCCCAGCGGTGAACAAATACCACCAAAATAAAGCTTTATCTGTCTCAAAAAAATGGTAAAAAATTCATATGGGTACAGTGTTGCATGACCGCGCAATTGTCATTCAAAGTGTGATAGCGCTGAAAGCTGAAAATTGCCCTGGTCAGGAAGGGGGTGAAAGTGTCCGGACTGGAAGTGGTTAAGAGGTCCAGATGCAGCTTTAATCCATTAAAAGTCAGGGGGTATAAATTGAGATGTAGCCAACGTGTTTCAGGGGTCCAAGTGCCCCCTTCATCAGGGCTTGACTGGCAATAAGGTGAACACACCAGAAGTGAGCTAGACCTACAATGGTATTTATTCCACTGTGAATTAAAAGCAAAGGCCTAATCAGCAGCTTGTTTGTTTCTTTTCCTTTCTATTCCACTTTCTTTCACTCAAATTTTCATCCATCCTTCCCTGTCCCCTTTTTTACCTCATCCTTACATCTGTCTTTCGTGGCTTTCTTCTATCCACCCCCCTTTTCTTTTCCCTTCCCTGCCACCATCCCCACTTCACTCTTTTCCTGTCTTCCTCCCTTGTCCCTTCTTCTTCCTTCCCTTCCTCTCTCCTATCTGCCTCTTGCTCTATGTCTCTTCCTCTTTCCCTCTCCCTTTCAGCCTTTTCTTTGGACCTTTCTCTCTCTCATGCTTTCTCTCCTGCTGTTCGTCTCATTGGGTTCTTGGTGTTCATATATTTTCTATTGTCTCTTTGTGCCTTTAGTGTTAAAATGTAGAAATGGACAGATGTTTACACCATTGCATAATCTTTCTGCTTATTTGTCAGCTTGATCATTGTATCCAACCAGCAGTGATTACAAAAGATGTGTGTATGGTCTTTTATTCTCGTGATGCCAAAATCTCCCCACCTCGGTCCCTGCGCAGTCTCTTTGGCAGCGGATATTCAAAGACTCCTGACTGGTGAGGACTTGTATATGTGATTTTTTTATTTTTTTTTTAATATTGTTGTCCCCAATGTTCATTCACAGGAAAGATAATACTACCATAAATTAGGCATGCACCAAAATATCCGTGGCTGAAACGTTTTGGACGAAAACACCCCTTTCGGCCCTCGGCCGTAATCAATAAAAGCACCGATACAGCTGCAGAAAAAACCCCACCCCTTGCCGGCGCCCGCCCTTCACCGTCGCTGCCGCCACTGGCCGCCACTCGGTAATTCTCAGCCTTACCTGCGAAACCATCAAACGATCCCGGCGCTGGGCATAGAGATGAGTGAGGGAAAGATGGTCTCCACTCAGCTCTATGCCCTTGGAGGACCGGAGCGATGTCACTTCCGGCCATTTTTTTTTTTCTTAATGCACTAGATCAATGCTTTTTTTGATCCAATGCTTTACATTGCAGAGGAGATATGTGGGGTCTAAAGAGGACCTGTCACTAATTATTTCTATCACAAGGGATGCATGCACTTCTTGTGATAAGAATAAAAGTGATTAAACATTTTTTTAAAGGGACAGTGCAAAAAAAACAAAACAAAATCAAGTACATTTTTAAAGAGAGTTTAAAGTGCCCCTGTCCCCCCAAGCTCGCATGTAGTGGTGAACGCATACGTAAGCGATGCCCACATATATAAATGGTGTTCAAACCACAGATCGCGAACGTCACAGTAAGAGCAATAATTCTCACACTAGACCTCCTCTGTAACTTTACACTACTAACCTGTAGACATTTTTAAAGCATCACCCATGGAGATTTTTAAGTACCGCAGTTTTACGCCATTCCACAAGCGTGCGCAATTTTAAAGCATGACATGTTGGGTATCTATTTACTCACCGTATCATCCTCTTTCAAATTTACAAAAAAAGTGGGGTATATATTTTTTTTTTTTAATCAAAGTGTATTTTTTTCTAAAAAATATATATTCATTTTTAAAAACTGCGCACTTTGCTTCGGTTTTTGGCCAAGTGCATTTTGAATTTTCGGTTTCAGCACCAGAATTTTCATTTTGGTGCACCACTACCACAAACTGTTAAAATAAGGCACGACAATCACTCACACCCCGCTGAAATGGTACCAATTGAACCTCTTGATATCTGCGCTGAACATAGACTGTCATGTGCTTTTTTCTACAGTAACAGAGTAACTGGAATCTATGAACTGAGTTTGTGCAAAATGGCGGACACAGGAAGTCCTGGTAAGAACATTTTTTATGTACTGATATCTTTGTATACAGCGTTCATATAGCTCATGTGATTCTTGGGCACTTCTATTTAACTTGATTTGAGAGTGCAAGATGCCACCCTTCCCAATCTATTGAATTAGGAGCTGTATTGACTTAAGGATAAGTACAGTAAGTTTCACTTCACTGGTGAACCATGTGAAGAGTAAAGCTGGGTACACACGGTCTGAATATCGGCCGGTTCAGCAGGAATCGGCCGACATTTGGACCATATGTACAGCTGTCCTTCAGACAGAAGCTGGTCTAAGGACCGGCTTTTGTCAAAGGGACATGTTGAAAAACTAGCATCCGATCAGCACTCACAGCCAATGGCTGCAGGCTCTGATTAGTGTATTCTGGAGGGGGAGGATCTGTGCGTAAATTGACCCTCATACCAAGCTGCTTGCTGTGGGGGGCACCCGACAGGAGGAGCCAGGAGAGCCTACGGGTGACCCGAGAAGAGGAGGGTCCAGGCTGCCCTGTGCAAAACCACAGCACATAGCAGGTAAGTATAGACATGTTTGTAAAAAAAAATGAACTATTACAATCACTTTAAGGCTGGCCATACATTAACCAATTCAATAACGGGCACTTTTACCACCTTCCTGCCCAGATCAATTTTCAGCTTTCAGCGCTGTCGCACTTTGAATGATAATTGTGCGGTCGTGCAACACTGTACCCAAACTAAATTTTTTGAATTTTGTTTACACAACTAGAGCTTTCTTTTTGGTGGTTTTGATCACCACTGGGTTTTATTTTTTTGTTAAATTTATAGAAAAAAAATACGCAAATTGTGAAAGAAAAACATTTTTCCTTCGTTTCTGTTAAAAAAAAAGTTTGCAAATAAATAATTGTTCTTTATAAATTCAGGCCAAAATGTTCTCTGCTTCATTTCTTTGGTGAAAATAACCCAAATCAGTGTGTGTTATTTAGTCTGTAGGAAAGTTATAGAGTTCACAAACTATTGTATCTATCTGAAAATCGATCAATCCCGGTGTACTGACGGCCTGTCTCATTTCTCCCGGCCCAAAAATGTCAGGACAGTATAGATATCCCCCAAATTACCCCTTTTTGGAAAGTAGACAGTCTGAGATATTTAGAAATAGGTAAGACGGGTTTTTTGAAGTTGTCATTTTTTGTCATAATTTTGTGGAAAATTAAGAAGTTAAAAAAAAAATTAACTTTTTTTTTTTTTTACATTCTGTCACCAGTGCGGTACAGCGTCGTCATATAACTGGTGTGGTGGTGACCAGGGACACTGCTGACAGTATGAAAAAAAATGCTTTTTTATAAAATGTTTTACATTTTTTTTCTTTTTTTTTTTCCTGATTGTTTGTTTTTTCTAATATACTGTGACCAGAGTAATATAATGTTACCACGTTAACATTGTACTACTCTGGGGAAGTGATCAGTGGTTTTTTTTTTTGTTTTTCTGTTTTTTTTACACATTATGATTGTTTATGGCAATGAATTTCATTGCTATAAGCAAGCATTTTACTGAATGATATTGATTATTTGTTTTGTTGTGATTAGCTGTAATTGGCCACAGCTAATCACAAGACACAGATGGACTGTGATTGGCCCAGTCCTTACCATGTGATCACTGTGACCAATCACAGCTAGCAACACAATTGTATACAATGAATGGCATGAAAGGAAGCCATCCATTGTTTACAATTGTCATGTGACCTGCTGTGATTGATCACAGCAGTCACACGGTACCAGCAACAAGCTAGTACACAGATCAGTCATCGGCTGTGTCTTGTCCCGCCACAGCGCGTACGAGACAGCGATCCAGGAAGATGTCATATGAGGGTTACTGTCAGGGCTCCCGGTAAGACCAGAGATGTGTGAACTGACACAGGGAAATGCAGGCTCAAGTATGGTGTAACAATATAATTTGTTAAAGGTTATACACAAATATAAAACGCACAATATAACTAAACCAAACCTCCAACTGATAACGGAATGAACACAGACAAGAGCAGTCAGGGCTGGTGAGGTGGAGTGGTCAGGCAGGCCGGGTCAGGAACCAATCGGGCAGACAAGACACATAGGAGCAGGCAGAAGAGTGGTCAGGAATAGCCGAGGTCAGGACAGGCGGAGTTCGTTCAGAGTCAGGATCAAAGCAGAAACAGGATCAGGCAGGAAGCAGACAGGATGCAGGTACAGGGGCTCATGGGAAACATACACCAAGGCACTGACTGCAGGTCTGGCCATTCCTTAAATACACCTCCTGCAATCAGCCTCAGGTGACACTGTACTGCTAGGGTGACAGTATGTAAAAAAATAATAATATAAAAAAAAAATGTTTAGAAATTATAATTTTGGTTATAAACTAATTTGGGCTATTTTTTTTTTTTTTTACTAAAAAGATAACGGAATAAATTTTGGCCAAGATTTATGATGAAATACTATTTATTTGCAAAATTTTATAAGAAAAACACTTTTTTTAATTTACATAGCAAAAAAAATAAAAATCCCAGTGGTAAATAAATATCACCAAAATAAAGCTTTATCTGTCTCAAAAAATGCTAAAAAATTAATATGGGTACAGTGTTGCATGACCGCGCAATTGTCATTCAAAGTGTGATAGTACTGAAAGCTGAAAATTGGCCTGGACAGGAAGGGGGTAAAAGTGTCCGGACTGGAAGTGGTTAAAAATATGATTCCTAAATATATTGACATATATTTGAAATACTACAATTTTGCCCATATTCAATATATATATATACTGCATGTTGAAATGTGTTTTTATTACAAAATATATGAAAAATATTTTTAAAAATACATTTCAAATATACTGTATGTCTTTAAAAATTACAAATATATATGCATTTACAAATATATGTAAAAATATATGTTAAAATTACTTTTTTATATGTTAACACAAATCTGAAGAATATATTTTAAAAATATATATTTTTAAAAATATATATATCTTTTTAAATATATTCTTCAGATTTTTTTAATATGTAAAGTCGGTTTAACATATATTTTTTACATATATTTGTAAATGCATTGAAAAAATGTAGATTTGTATTTTTATATTTCAATATTTTTATTGAAAAACTGTAGAAAGTAGATACAGAGAAAAGGAAACATAGCCCACCTACATGGTTAGTTGTGGTGAACAAACAGATTCATAGAATATATAGGCACATAAGAATGATGTTGTAAACATAGATTCGTATTTTTAACTTCCGCCCGGCCTTTGGCCGAATGGTGGCCAGCAAAAACACTCACCTTTCCGGGTGGATGCCATATGGCGTCCTTTTCGACATGCGCAGTTTGTGCGCCTGCAGAGCCGCGTAGCGGCGCTATCTGTACACGGCCGATGACAGATCTGAGTACCGGCTCCGTTGCTGGTACCATGTGACCTGCTGTGACCAATCACTGCAGGTCACATGACAGTTGTATACAATGGATGGCTTCATTCATGCCATCCATTGTATACTAGTGCGTCTAGCTGTGAATGGTCACAGCGATCACATGCACAAGCTGGGCCAATCACAGCCCAGCTGTGTCATGTGATTAGCCGTGGCCAAATCACAGCTAAGCACAAAAACAAAAAAAAAACCCTGAATGAATCGATGTCATTCAGTTAAATGCTTGCTTATAGCAAAGTAATTCTTTGCTATAAGCAAATTGTGTAAAAAAAAAAATACTGATCACTTCCCCAAAGTAGTACAATGTTACTATGGTAACATTGTACTAATTTGGTCATAGTGAAATATGAAAAAAAAATCTTAAAAAAAAGAAACAAAATGTAATAAACAATTTGGGGTTTTTCACCAAAGACATGGAGCAGATAACATCTCGGCCTAAATTTATGAAGAACAATTATTTATTTGCAAACTTTTATAACAGAAACAAAGAAAACATGTTTTGTTTTTTAAATTTTTGGTCTTTTTTTGTTAATTTAGCAAAAAATAAAAACCCCAGCGGTGATTAAATACCACCAAAAGAAAGCTCTAGTTGTGTGAAGAAAATGATAACATTTTAGTTTGGGTACAGTGTTGTATGACCGCACAATTGTCATTCAAAGTGTGAGAGCTTTGAGACCTGAAAACTGGCCTGGGCAGGAAGGGGGTAAAAGTGCCCTGTATAGAAGAGGTTAAAGACATACAGTATATATGACATGTATTTTTAAAAATATTTTTCATATATCTTGTAATAAAAACGCATTTCAACATGCAGTGTATGTGTGTGTGTGTGTGTGTGTATATATATATATTGAAATGTATTGAATATGGCCAAAATTGTGGTATTTCAAATATATGTTAATATATTTAGGAAGCATATTTTTAAAATCTATTTTTCTTCAATGTGGGTTGTGTATGCTGACTGCTACATAATGCTCATGATTAAGCCCTGCTGTGGGTGAAACATGTCTGGGGCATGATTTGGGTGTGAGTGAACGGTGTTCTCTTATTGCAATAAAGCTTGGCTGGAGTTGAATGTCTTCAGTGTGTGACCCATTATTTAGATGTTGGGGTATCAAATTAGCTTGGGATTTTATTTAGCTTTACTGTTCTTTCTATTAGGAATGCAGCGAAGGAGAAGGAAAATTTTGGACACTTCAGTGGCCTATGTCCGTGGAGAGGAGAACCTGGCTGGGTGGAGACCTCGAGGTGACAGTTTGATTTTGGAACACCAGTGGGAGCTAGAGAAAATGGAGCAGCTCCACGAGGTAGGACAGTTGGAATTTAGTCGTGTGTTTTATTTTTGTTTTTTTCATTCAATGGTCCAAAAACATTTACCATATGAAAGCACTGGTGGATCTCTGTTTACATACAAAACTATGCATGATTAATTCTTTGGTGACCTGACATCATTGTAGCCTATATGCCAAGACCAAATTTAGCAGTGACAGTGTATGCCAATTAAATTGATTATAACTCTGTGACTAAGTTGCCTGTGTAAATAATTTATATATTTTTAAAACTTATAACCAAGGTACACTGTTGTAATAGAAGCACAAAAACACTGAGCCCTATTTTTTTAGTTTACGTTGACAAGTGGACAACATTTTTACATTTTGAATTATTTTATAATTTTTTTATACTATATTTGTATAAAGCTATCACAGTATTAAACAGAGGCACACTGCCATCTACAGGCTGCAGTGGCCTCCGCAAGTTGAAACTTTTATGATCAGGAACCAGTCTAATTGGTTCCTGTTCATCCGTGAGACCAAAACTGTCAATGACAGCTAGGCTTGTAATATGACTCTTTGAAAAATTTTAGCAGAACCTCAGAAATTAGGTTTTGTGTTATCTTTGAAACAAAAGTTTTTTGAAGTGCGGCTTGCTACAATCATTGCAATATAGGTAGTAGATGTCTATCATCCTAGCCAGGGTTTCCATTTTATCCCAAAATTTGGATGTCCTTATATATGAGTCCTAAGTGCTGTGATTGGTAGGTTATAAGATGATAAACTGTAGCGGATTATAGAACAAGTCATGTAAATCTTCAGTATTTACTATAGACGGCACTTGGCTTTAACCACTTCAAGTCCAGACACTTTTACCCCCTTCCTGTCCCGGCCAATTTTCAGCTTTCAGCTCTATCACACTTTGAATGACAATTGCGCGGTCATGCAACACTGTACCCATAAATTAAATTTTTAGCATTTTTTTTGATTTTTTGGTGTTTATTCACCACTGAGATTTTTATTTTTTTGCAATATAAATGACAAAGTCCAAAAATTTAAAAAAAAAAGTTTTTCTTATAAAATTTAGCAAATCTTTCTTCATAAATCTTGGACAAAATGCTATCTTTTTTTGTAAGAAAACAGCCCAAATTAGTTTATAACCAAAAATTATAATTTTTCTAAATTTTTTTTTTTACTTTTTTTTTTTTATATATATATTATTTATGCGATTTTTTTTAACATACTGTCACCCTAGTAGTACAGTGTCACCATAGTGACACTGTACTACCTGTGGGGGGTGATACAGATTTTTTTTCTTTTTTTACACTGGTTGCTTTTACACCCATAAAGGCTGTAAAAGCAATCATTTCTCCTTCTCTCTGGCTGCATTCTTGCAGCCATTGAGAAATACTGTGAGAGCTCTGATTGGTCACAGCTTGTCACATGGTATAAGGTTGTTGTGACTAGCCTTGTACCATGTGACCTCTGTGATCATTCACAGATTTCACACGTAGTAAGCAATGATGTCAGGAGGTGACATCTTGTTTACTACTATTCATGTGATCACTGATTGGCCAATGATCGGGACCTCACACAGAGGTCCCATACAGCGATCTGTGTTCTACTGTGTCCGGAGGACACGGTGGGCACCGATCGCGGTGCCAAGGAGCACGCACAGGCAATGGATGCGGGGGGACGTTTAGAAACGGCAGCGCTTCCGTCCGGCCATTTATCTACATGGGCCGAACGGGAAGTGGTTAAACTCCGTCCTGTATCTCAATACCGTCATTTATATTTTATCTTTTTTTAGAAGAAAGGTTCGGTTTGTCCGTGTTACTAACACTTTTTAATTTCTAGAGGTTTAGCACAATAGTTTATAAAGTTTAGTAACTTGTATGTTTTCAGGCTGGTGAAAGAGCTACAGGATCCAGCTAGATTTCTCAAATGCCTGTGGGGGTCGTCCCTTTTATGTTTGTATAATATTCTTGTCCTTCCTCTAAGGTGGAGAAAACTCGGCACCTACTCCTGCTCAGAGAGAAGCTTGGAGACAGCATCCCCAAATCCCTGAGTGAGTCCATCTCACCAAGCCTCAGTAGCGGGACCCTCAGCACCTCCACCAGCATCTCCTCTCAAATCTCCACCACCACCTTTGAAAGTGCCGTCACCCCCAGCGAGAGCAGCGGATACGACTCCACCGATGTTGAGAGTCTGGTGGATCGAGAAAAAGAGCTGGCCAGCAAGGTGATTTTTTTTTATCAGTCTTTTAATTGTAGTCCATTTATGGAATCTCCTCTTGAACCTCCTGGCAGTTTGGAGATAAGAACAGCCGCAGTGTACAGTGTTTTCCACTTCCTGTAATGGAGTGTTCTTTTGTCCTGCATGTTGTTGGGCAAGCAGGTTATATTTCCTAACAGTGCATAGGGGAACTAGACATGCTGGGTATCGGCTTCACTCATAGATGGGAGGGCATGAAGGAAACCAAAGACCACCGACCCCTCACCTTTTCCACCTCTATTTAAATTTTACTGCTTTTCTAGGAAAGAGGGTCTTTATGGGCTGCTGCTCTGTTCTTTAGGCTGGAGTTGGTCTTTAACCACTTCAATACCAGGCACTGATACCCCCTTCCTGCCCAGGTCAATTTTCAGCTTTCAGTGCTGTCGCACTTTGAATGACAATTGTGCGGTCATGCAACACTGTACCCATATGAAATTTTTATCATTTCTTTCACACAAATAGAGCTTTCTTTTGGTGGTATTTAATCACCACTGAGGTTTTTTTTTTTGCTTTTTTTTTGCTAAATAAAACAAAAAACACCTGAAATGTTTGTAAAAAAACGCACTGTTATAAAATTTAGCAAATAAATAAAATTTCTTAATTTAGATCAAAATGTATTCATTTCTTTTGTGAAAATAATAATAAAAATTGAATTTGTGGTTTTTTTTTCAAATCTTTCTATTTTTTTCTTATTTTTTATTAAATTTTTTCTTTTTTTTACCATTTTATTTTTCAGCACACTGTGACCAAAGCAATACAATGTTACTATAGTAACATTGAACTACTCTTGGCAAGTGACCAGGATTTTTTTTTTTTTTTAACACATGATTTCTAATACAAATGTATTTCATTGATATTTGCAATCATTGTTACTGAATGAAGCTGATTCATTCAGTCTTTTGTTGTGATTAGCTGTGATTGGGCAACGTTGATCACATGATACAGATGGGCTGTGATTGGCCCTGTCTGTATCATATGACTGCCTTGACCAGTCACAGCTAACAACACAATTGTATACAATGGATGGCATGACAGGAAGCCATCCATTGTATACAATTGACATGTGATCTGCTGTGATGTGTCACAGCGGTCACATGACACTGGCAACGGGCCAGTGTAGTGATCTGCCATCAGCTGTGTCCCATGGACACGTCCGGTGACAGTGCCGCAGCGCGATCCGCGGCTGCGTGAGGGGCTCGTTTCGACAGGAGGTCATATGACGCATAGTCACAACGGCGAGTATCCCGCCCTGCCATCAATTTGCTATAGGTCAGACGGGAAAGTGTTAGAAATGAAAACTTTACAGAGAGATTTTTTTGAGTATTGCCATTGTAATACCGGTGTGCCTTCCTGTCCTGCAGTGTCTGAGGCTACTCACTCATACATTTAACCAGGAGCTGACTGCGGTGTGCAACAGCATTAGTGATTGTAAGGTAAGTGGAACACTGACCTTTCTACCCTATATTTGATGAATACTTCATGAGACACACTGTGCCGAGTACAGACCTCAATTCTGTGATTTCATAAATAGTCAGACATTTATTTACTCTCAAGCGCAACACAAGGGTTCTGTCCATTGCAGCCTATTTTCAGTATCTAAGTAGAAACTAATAAAAGTATATAGTATATAGGACTTAAAGTATATGTAAAGTTGAAACATTTTCGTTTTGCACAGAGTAGGAAAGGCTTAAAAGACTCAGGTTAGTTTTCTGTGTCTGATTGGGAGATTCCCTTCACTTCCTGTCTTACTGACGCAACAGGAAGAGGAAATATATTGAAAGTGAAGGAAATCCCCTTTTAGAGGACTCTCACTCTAACAAGTGTCCCAATTGATTAGAATTTCATTCTGTTCCTGTCCTGGTGGATCTCCCATCACTTTCTGTCCCAGTGACAAATAAAGGGATTAAATCTACCCAGCAGGGACACAGACAGTTCAACCCCCTCACCACTCAATCCAAACTAAAAATAAAAGTTTGGGCTTTAGATACACTTTAATGGCTTGCTATGGATGACAACATATTTTTACCGGCTTTGCTGAACCAGCATCCGGAGTGAGCATACCAATTACCCTCCAGGATCTCTCCGATATTATCAGTCCAGTACACAGTTCAACAGTAGCAAGGCACCCTTTGAAATTCCAAAAGGCATTGCCTATGTAAGAGTCTAAATAGAATAAAATATGGACTTAGTACATTTTTCTTTTGGCACTTTCCACCTTGCGCAACCAGTCCCCACTCCAGCAAATGCCTTTGTCCAGCACTCTTGGGGAAGCTAGCTTAGCCACTTCATGTCCGTACACTTTCACCCCCTTCCTGCCCAGGCCAATTTTCAGCTCTCAGAGCTATCACACATTGAATGACAATTACGCAGTCATGCAGTCAAGTCTGACAAGGGGCACCAGAAGGGGAGGATCGTGGTTACTTCATGTAATTTTATTGCACAGAGCAGGCACGTATAACATGTTTAATATAAAAAATATATATATATACTTTACAACCACTTTAAGACCTGACAGAAAACACCTACGAAGATCCAGTGGTGCACACCTTTTTCCTACTTCCTGCAATACAAACCTGTCAGACCTTCTAACCCCTCACCACTCAATCCTAGTGTACAGTGTAGTGTATATGTTTGGGCTTCAGATATACGTCAGCAGCTTGCTCAGGGATTACAGCAGATTTTAACATTTTTTAACCAATATTAATCCTCTTTCATAAACCCTACTATCTAGAGATGGGTAACCACACATTTCTTTTGCTACTGTGAAAGACAATTTTAATTCTCATTGTGCTGCATGCAGATGTTTTGCTTTGATCCTTATAAATCAATCTTGGTTTTCCAGCTGTCCGATATTTCCCCAATTGGACGTGACCCATCTGTCTCAAGCTTCAGCAGCGCCACCCTGACACCCTCCTCCACCTGTCCATCCCTGGCAGATTCCAGATGCAGCTCTGTGGATCAGAAGTGAGTGTACTCTCTACTTCACTGGTTCATTGGGATTTATTGATCATAGGGGGTTATTTACTAAAACTGGAGAGTGCAAAATCTGGTGCAGCTCTGCATAGAAACCAATCAGCTTTCAAGTTTTATTGCCGAAGCTTAATTGAACAAGCTGAAGTTACACGTTGATTGGCTGCCATGCACAGCTGCATCAGATTCTGAGTGCACCAGTTTTAGTAAATCTTCCCCATAGCGTCTGCGGGATGGGCTGTTCTTGCTGCTTGTAACAGCCAATCAGAGCGTTTATTTTCATGAGACCTGTTTTTCTTGATCGGGTTGGTACAGGTTAATAAAAGGTAGAATCTGATTGGTTTCAGTAGGCAATATGACCAGCTGTTTGCACATTTGTGTAAGTGTTGCCTCCTTTTATTTCAGAACCCCGGAAGCCAACTCCCGTGCCTCCAGCCCATGCACAGAATTCGAACAATTCCAGTTG